>NW_027656195.1:0-140970 GCF_964235325.1 Thermobia domestica
TATGGCGAATAGTATGTAGTATATAGTAACAATGGATAACAATATAATATATATGTAGAATGACATATGCTATATTGTTGAATAGTTGCCTAACAACATATATGTACCAAATAGGAGAGTTTTTTAAAAAAAAATTGAAGAAATTAGTGGTTGAAGCCATACATTTTCCAGTTACAACGAGTGTCACGTGGTCTCATCAGCCGTGAGAGGGTTAACTATTTCTTCTAAAGCAACAGATACTACGTTCATTTTTTAATGCAGTTTGTAGGAATTTGTGCATTTATTTTCCGCTGATGATGTGTAGAACATTTAGTTAGCATATTTGGTTGAGATTTGGAAAAAATATACAGGGTGATGCAAAATTCAACTTTGTAGTACAGAAAGTATAAATTGGTTTTCAAAATAGGAAGAAAGTGCATATATTAACGACTGCCCTGTATGTACTTCTGAATGGCACAGTAACATATTCCTCTTTTATCATTCGTTAACCACAGTATGGTGTGTCAAAGCCACATATAATGGAATCGAATCTGTTTTATTTTGAAAAAAACTAAAAAAGAGAAACAAACGTTGTAACAGGAATTTTAACGTTCCTTCAAGGGCAAAGGACACTTATCGCAACAGGACAAAATGGAGGGGTTTCCTCTTCAATTTTAGCTTTATTTCGTCAAAATATGTAAATAAGTTTGGGAGATATGGCGAATAGTATGTAGTATATAGTAACAATAGATAACAATATAATATATATGTAGAATGACATATGCTATATTGTTGAATAGTTGCCTAACAACATATATATACCAAATAGGAGAGTTTTTTTAAAAAAATTGAAGAAATTAGTGGTTGAAGCCATACATTTTCCAGTTACAACGAGTGTCACGTGGTCTCATCAGCCGTGAGAGGGTTAACTATTTCTTCTAAAGCAACAGGTACTACGTTCATTTTTTAATGCAGTTTGTAGTAATTTGTGCATTTATTTTCCCGTGATGATGTGTAGAACATTTAGTTAGTATATTTAGTTGAGATTTGGAAAAAATATACAGGGAGATGCAAAATTCAGCTTTGTAGTACAGAAAGTATAAATTGGTTTTCAAAATGTGAAGAAAGTGCATATATTAACGAATGCCCTGTATGTACTTCTGAATGGCACAGTAACATATTCCTCTTTTATCATTCGTTAACCACAGTATGGTGTGTCAAAGCCACATATAATGGAATCGAATCTGTTTTATTTTGAAAAAACTAAAAATGAGAAACAAACCGTATAGGAGGAATTTTAACGTTTCTTCAAGGGCAAAGGACCTTAGCCGTACAAAATGGAGGGGTTTGCTCTTCAATTTTAGCTTTATTTCGTCAAAATATGTAAATAAGTTTGGGAGATATGGCGAATAGTATGTAGTATATAGTAACAATGATTAACAATATAATATATATGTAGAATGACATATGCTATATTGTTGAATAGTTGCCTAACAACATATATATACCAAATAGGAGAGTTTTTAAAAAAATTGAAGAAATTAGTGGTTGAAGCCATACATTTTCCAGTTACAACGAGTGTCACGTGGTCTCATCAGCCGTGAGAGGGTTAACAATTTTTTGTAGAGCAACAGGTTCTACGTTCATTTTTTAATGCAGTTTGTAGTAATTTGTGCATTTATTTTCCCGTGATGATGTGTAGAACATTTAGTTAGCATATTTGGTTGAGATTTGGAAAAAATATACAGGGTGATGCAAAATTCAGCTTTGTAGTACAGAAAGTATAAATTGGTTTTCAAAATGTGAAGAAAGTGCATATATTAACGACTGCCCTGTATGTACTTCTGAATGGCACAGTAACATATTCCTCTTTTATCATTCGTTAACCACAGTATGGTGTGTCAAAGCCACATATAATGGAATCGAATCTGTTTTATTTTGAAAAAAAAAACTAAAAAAGAGAAACAAACGTCGTAACAGGAATTTTAACGTTTCTTCAAGCGCAAAGGACCTTTATCGCAACCGTACAAAATGGATAAGTTTGCTCTCCAATTTGAGCTTTATTTCGTCAAGATATGTAAATAAGTTTGGGAGATATGGCGAATAGTATGTAGTATATAGTAACAATGGATAACAATATAATATATATGTAGAATGACATATGCTATATTCTTGAATAGTTGCCTAACAACATATATGTACCAAATAGGAGAGTTTTTTTAAAAAATTGAAGAAATTAGTGGTTGAAGCCATACATTTTCCAGTTACAACGAGTGTCACGTGGTCTCATCAGCCGTGAGAGGGTTAACTATTTCTTCTAAAGCAACAGGTACTACGTTCATTTTTTTTGTGCAGTTTGTAGTAATTTGTGCATTTATTTTCCGCTGATGATGTGTAGAACATTTAGTTAGCATATTTGGTTGAGATTTGGAAAAAATATACAGGGTGATGCAAAATTCAACTTTGTAGTACAGAAAGTATAAATTGGTTTTCAAAATAGGAAGAAAGTGCATATATTAACGACTGCCCTGTATGTACTTCTGAATGGCATAGTAACGTATTCCTCTTTTATCATTCGTTAACCACAGTATGGTGTGTCAAAGCCACATATAATGGAATCGAATCTGTTTTATTTTGAAAAAACTAAAAAAGAGAAACAAATGTTAGAAGAGTAACTTTAACGTTCCTTTAAGGGCAAAGGACACTTATCGCAACAGGACAAAATGGAGGGGTTTGCTCTTCAATTTTAGCTTTATTTCGTCAAAATTTGTAAATAAGTTTGGGAGATATGGCGAATAGTATGTAGTATATAGTAACAATGGATAACAATATAATATATATGTAGAATGACATATGCTATATTGTTGAATAGTTGCCTAACAACATATATATACCAAATAGGAGAGTTTTTAAAAAAAAAAAATTGAAGAAATTAGTGGTTGAAGCCATACATTTTCCAGTTACAACGAGTGTCACGTGGTCTCATCAGCCGTGAGAGGGTTAACTATTTCTTCTAAAGCAACAGGTACTACGTTCATTTTTTAATGCAGTTTGTAGTAATTTGTGCATTTATTTTCCCGTGATGATGTGTAGAACATTTAGTTACTATATTTAGTTGAGATTTGGAAAAAATATACAGGGAGATGCAAAATTCAGCTTTGTAGTACAGAAAGTATAAATTGGTTTTCAAAATGTGAAGAAAGTGCATACATTAACGAATGCCCTGTATGTACTTCTGAATGGCACAGTAACATATTCCTCTTTTATCATTCGTTAACCACAGTATGGTGTGTCAAAGCCACATATAATGGAATCGAATCTGTTTTATTTTGAAAAAAACTAAAAAACAGAAACAAACGTTATAAGAGGAATTTTAATGTTTCTTCAAGGGCAAAGGACCTTTATCGCAACCGTACAAAATGGATGGGTTTGCTCTTCAATTTGAGCTTTATTTCGTCAAAATATGTAAATAAGTTTGGGAGATATGGCGAATAGTATGTAGTATATAGTAACAATGTATAACAATATAATATATATGTAGAATGATATATGCTATATTGTTGAATAGTTGCCTAACAACACATTTATACCAAATAGGGGAGTTTTTAAAAAAATTGAAGAAATTAGTGGTTGAAGCCATACATTTTCCAGTTACAACGATTGTCACGTTGTCTCATCAGCCGTGAGAGGGTTAAATATTTCTTCTAAAGCAACAGGTACTACGTTCATTTTTTAATGCAGTTTGTAGTAATTTGTGCATTAGTTTCCCATGATGATGTGTAGAACATTTAGTTAGCATATTTGGTTGAGATTTGGAAAAAATATACAGGGTGATGCAAAATTCAGCTTTGTAGTGCAGAAAGTTTAACTTGGTTTTCAAAATGTGAAGAAAGTGCATATATTAACGAATGCCCTGTATGTACTTCTGAATGGCACACTAACATACTACCCTTTTATCATTCGTTAACCATAGTATGGTGTGTCAAAGCCACATATAATGGAATCGAATCTGTTTTATTTTGAAAAAAACTAAAAAACAGAAACAAACGTTATAAGAGGAATTTTAATGTTTCTTCAAGGGCAAAGGACCTTTATCGCAACCGTACAAAATGGATGGGTTTGCTCTTCAATTTGAGCTTTATTTCGTCAAAATATGTAAATAAGTTTGGGAGATATGGCGAATAGTATGTAGTATATAGTAACAATGTATAACAATATAATATATATGTAGAATGACATATGCTATATTGTTGAATAGTTGCCTAACAACATATATGTACCAAATAGGAGAGTTTTTTTTAAAAAAATGAAGAAATTAGTGGTTGAAGCCATACATTTTCCAGTTACAACGAGTGTCACGTGGTCTCATCAGCCGTGAGAGGGTTAACTATTTCTTCTAAAGCAACAGGTACTACGTTCATTTTTTTTGTGCAGTTTGTAGTAATTTGTGCATTTATTTTCCGCTGATGATGTGTAGAACATTTAGTTAGCATATTTGGTTGAGATTTGGAAAAAATATACAGGGTGATGCAAAATTCAACTTTGTAGTACAGAAAGTATAAATTGGTTTTCAAAATAGGAAGAAAGTGCATATATTAACGACTGCCCTGTATGTACTTCTGAATGGCACAGTAACATATTCCTCTTTTATCATTCGTTAACCACAGTATGGTGTGTCAAAGCCACATATAATGGAATCGAATCTGTTTTATTTTGAAAAAACTAAAAATGAGAAACAAACCGTATAGGAGGAATTTTAACGTTTCTTCAAGGGCAAAGGACCTTAGCGCAACCGTACAAAATGGAGGGGTTTCCTCTTCAATTTTAGCTTTATTTCGTCAAAATATGTAAATAAGTTTGGGAGATATGGCGAATAGTATGTAGTATATAGTAACAATGATTAACAATATAATATATATGTAGAATGACATATGCTATATTGTTGAATAGTTGCCTAACAACATATATATACCAAATAGGAGAGTTTTTAAAAAAATTGAAGAAATTAGTGGTTGAAGCCATACATTTTCCAGTTACAACGAGTGTCACGTGGTCTCATCAGCCGTGAGAGGGTTAACTATTTCTTCTAAAGCAACAGGTACTACGTTCATTTTTTAATGCAGTTTGTAGGAATTTGTGCATTTATTTTCCCGTGATGATGTGTAGAACATTTAGTTAGTATATTTAGTTGAGATTTGGAAAAAATATACAGGGAGATGCAAAATTCAGCTTTGTAGTACAGAAAGTATAAATTGGTTTTCAAAATGTGAAGAAAGTGCATATATTAACGAATGCCCTGTATGTACTTCTGAATGGCACAGTAACATATTCCTCTTTTATCATTCGTTAACCACAGTATGGTGTGTCAAAGCCACATATAATGGAATCGAATCTGTTTTATTTTGAAAAAACTAAAAATGAGAAACAAACCGTATAGGAGGAATTTTAACGTTTCTTCAAGGGCAAAGGACCTTAGCGCAACCGTACAAAATGGAGGGGTTTGCTCTTCAATTTTAGCTTTATTTCGTCAAAATATGTAAATAAGTTTGGGAGATATGGCGAATAGTATGTAGTATATAGTAACAATGATTAACAATATAATATATATGTAGAATGACATATGCTATATTGTTGAATAGTTGCCTAACAACATATATATACCAAATAGGAGAGTTTTTAAAAAAATTGAAGAAATTAGTGGTTGAAGCCATACATTTTCCAGTTACAACGAGTGTCACGTGGTCTCATCAGCCGTGAGAGGGTTAACAATTTTTTGTAGAGCAACAGGTTCTACGTTCATTTTTTAATGCAGTTTGTAGTAATTTGTGCATTTATTTTCCCGTGATGATGTGTAGAACATTTAGTTAGCATATTTGGTTGAGATTTGGAAAAAATATACAGGGTGATGCAAAATTCAGCTTTGTAGTACAGAAAGTATAAATTGGTTTTCAAAATGTGAAGAAAGTGCATATATTAACGAATGTCCTGTATGTACTTCTGAATGGCACAGTAACATATTCCTCTTTTATCATTCGTTAACCACAGTATGGTGTGTCAAAGCCACATATAATGGAATCGAATCTGTTTTATTTTGAAAAAAACTAAAAAAGAGAAACAAACGTTGTAACAGGAATTTTAACGTTTCTTCAAGCGCAAAGGACCTTTATCGCAACCGTACTAAATGGATAAGTTTGCTCTTCAATTTGAGCTTTATTTCGTGAAAATATGTAAATAAGTTTGGGAGATATGGCGAATAGTATGTAGTATATAGTAACAATGGATAACAATATAATATATATGTAGAATGACATATGCTATATTGTTGAATATTTGCCTAACAACATATATGTACCAAATAGGAGAGTTTTTTAAAAAAAAATTGAAGAAATTAGTGGTTGAAGCCATACATTTTCCAGTTACAACGAGTGTCACGTGGTCTCATCAGCCGTGAGAGGGTTAACTATTTCTTCTAAAGCAACAGGTACTACGTTCATTTTTTAATGCAGTTTGTAGTAATTTGTGCATTTATTTTCCCGTGATGATGTGTAGAACATTTAGTTAGTATATTTAGTTGAGATTTGGAAAAAATATACAGGGAGATGCAAAATTCAGCTTTGTAGTACAGAAAGTATAAATTGGTTTTCAAAATGTGAAGAAAGTGCATATATTAACGAATGCCCTGTATGTACTTCTGAATGGCACACTAACATACTCCCCTTTTATCATTCGTTAACCATAGTATGGTGTGTCAAAGCCACATATAATGGAATCGAATCTGTTTTATTTTGAAAAAAACTAAAAAACAGAAACAAACGTTATAAGAGGAATTTTAATGTTTCTTCAAGGGCAAAGGACCTTTATCGCAACCGTACAAAATGGATGGGTTTGCTCTTCAATTTGAGCTTTATTTCGTCAAAATATGTAAATAAGTTAGGGAGATATGGCGAATAGTATGTAGTATATAGTAACAATGGATAACAATATAATATATATGTAGAATGACATATGCTATATTGTTGAATAGTTGCCTAACAACATATATGTACCAAATAGGAGAGTTTTTTAAAAAAAAATTGAAGAAATTAGTGGTTGAAGCCATACATTTTCCAGTTACAACGAGTGTCACGTGGTCTCATCAGCCGTGAGAGGGTTAACTATTTCTTCTAAAGCAACAGATACTACGTTCATTTTTTAATGCAGTTTGTAGGAATTTGTGCATTTATTTTCCGCTGATGATGTGTAGAACATTTAGTTAGCATATTTGGTTGAGATTTGGAAAAAATATACAGGGTGATGCAAAATTCAACTTTGTAGTACAGAAAGTATAAATTGGTTTTCAAAATAGGAAGAAAGTGCATATATTAACGACTGCCCTGTATGTACTTCTGAATGGCACAGTAACATATTCCTCTTTTATCATTCGTTAACCACAGTATGGTGTGTCAAAGCCACATATAATGGAATCGAATCTGTTTTATTTTGAAAAAAACTAAAAAAGAGAAACAAACGTTGTAACAGGAATTTTAACGTTCCTTCAAGGGCAAAGGACACTTATCGCAACAGGACAAAATGGAGGGGTTTCCTCTTCAATTTTAGCTTTATTTCGTCAAAATATGTAAATAAGTTTGGGAGATATGGCGAATAGTATGTAGTATATAGTAACAATAGATAACAATATAATATATATGTAGAATGACATATGCTATATTGTTGAATAGTTGCCTAACAACATATATATACCAAATAGGAGAGTTTTTTTAAAAAAATTGAAGAAATTAGTGGTTGAAGCCATACATTTTCCAGTTACAACGAGTGTCACGTGGTCTCATCAGCCGTGAGAGGGTTAACTATTTCTTCTAAAGCAACAGGTACTACGTTCATTTTTTAATGCAGTTTGTAGTAATTTGTGCATTTATTTTCCCGTGATGATGTGTAGAACATTTAGTTAGTATATTTAGTTGAGATTTGGAAAAAATATACAGGGAGATGCAAAATTCAGCTTTGTAGTACAGAAAGTATAAATTGGTTTTCAAAATGTGAAGAAAGTGCATATATTAACGAATGCCCTGTATGTACTTCTGAATGGCACAGTAACATATTCCTCTTTTATCATTCGTTAACCACAGTATGGTGTGTCAAAGCCACATATAATGGAATCGAATCTGTTTTATTTTGAAAAAACTAAAAATGAGAAACAAACCGTATAGGAGGAATTTTAACGTTTCTTCAAGGGCAAAGGACCTTAGCGCAACCGTACAAAATGGAGGGGTTTGCTCTTCAATTTTAGCTTTATTTCGTCAAAATATGTAAATAAGTTTGGGAGATATGGCGAATAGTATGTAGTATATAGTAACAATGATTAACAATATAATATATATGTAGAATGACATATGCTATATTGTTGAATAGTTGCCTAACAACATATATATACCAAATAGGAGAGTTTTTAAAAAAATTGAAGAAATTAGTGGTTGAAGCCATACATTTTCCAGTTACAACGAGTGTCACGTGGTCTCATCAGCCGTGAGAGGGTTAACAATTTTTTGTAGAGCAACAGGTTCTACGTTCATTTTTTAATGCAGTTTGTAGTAATTTGTGCATTTATTTTCCCGTGATGATGTGTAGAACATTTAGTTAGCATATTTGGTTGAGATTTGGAAAAAATATACAGGGTGATGCAAAATTCAGCTTTGTAGTACAGAAAGTATAAATTGGTTTTCAAAATGTGAAGAAAGTGCATATATTAACGACTGCCCTGTATGTACTTCTGAATGGCACAGTAACATATTCCTCTTTTATCATTCGTTAACCACAGTATGGTGTGTCAAAGCCACATATAATGGAATCGAATCTGTTTTATTTTGAAAAAAAAAACTAAAAAAGAGAAACAAACGTCGTAACAGGAATTTTAACGTTTCTTCAAGCGCAAAGGACCTTTATCGCAACCGTACAAAATGGATAAGTTTGCTCTCCAATTTGAGCTTTATTTCGTCAAGATATGTAAATAAGTTTGGGAGATATGGCGAATAGTATGTAGTATATAGTAACAATGGATAACAATATAATATATATGTAGAATGACATATGCTATATTCTTGAATAGTTGCCTAACAACATATATGTACCAAATAGGAGAGTTTTTTTTAAAAAATTGAAGAAATTAGTGGTTGAAGCCATACATTTTCCAGTTACAACGAGTGTCACGTGGTCTCATCAGCCGTGAGAGGGTTAACTATTTCTTCTAAAGCAACAGGTACTACGTTCATTTTTTTTGTGCAGTTTGTAGTAATTTGTGCATTTATTTTCCGCTGATGATGTGTAGAACATTTAGTTAGCATATTTGGTTGAGATTTGGAAAAAATATACAGGGTGATGCAAAATTCAACTTTGTAGTACAGAAAGTATAAATTGGTTTTCAAAATAGGAAGAAAGTGCATATATTAACGACTGCCCTGTATGTACTTCTGAATGGCATAGTAACGTATTCCTCTTTTATCATTCGTTAACCACAGTATGGTGTGTCAAAGCCACATATAATGGAATCGAATCTGTTTTATTTTGAAAAAACTAAAAAAGAGAAACAAATGTTAGAAGAGTAACTTTAACGTTCCTTTAAGGGCAAAGGACACTTATCGCAACAGGACAAAATGGAGGGGTTTGCTCTTCAATTTTAGCTTTATTTCGTCAAAATTTGTAAATAAGTTTGGGAGATATGGCGAATAGTATGTAGTATATAGTAACAATGGATAACAATATAATATATATGTAGAATGACATATGCTATATTGTTGAATAGTTGCCTAACAACATATATATACCAAATAGGAGAGTTTTTAAAAAAAAAAATTGAAGAAATTAGTGGTTGAAGCCATACATTTTCCAGTTACAACGAGTGTCACGTGGTCTCATCAGCCGTGAGAGGGTTAACTATTTCTTCTAAAGCAACAGGTACTACGTTCATTTTTTAATGCAGTTTGTAGTAATTTGTGCATTTATTTTCCCGTGATGATGTGTAGAACATTTAGTTACTATATTTAGTTGAGATTTGGAAAAAATATACAGGGAGATGCAAAATTCAGCTTTGTAGTACAGAAAGTATAAATTGGTTTTCAAAATGTGAAGAAAGTGCATACATTAACGAATGCCCTGTATGTACTTCTGAATGGCACAGTAACATATTCCTCTTTTATCATTCGTTAACCACAGTATGGTGTGTCAAAGCCACATATAATGGAATCGAATCTGTTTTATTTTGAAAAAAACTAAAAAACAGAAACAAACGTTATAAGAGGAATTTTAATGTTTCTTCAAGGGCAAAGGACCTTTATCGCAACCGTACAAAATGGATGGGTTTGCTCTTCAATTTGAGCTTTATTTCGTCAAAATATGTAAATAAGTTTGGGAGATATGGCGAATAGTATGTAGTATATAGTAACAATGTATAACAATATAATATATATGTAGAATGATATATGCTATATTGTTGAATAGTTGCCTAACAACACATTTATACCAAATAGGGGAGTTTTTAAAAAAATTGAAGAAATTAGTGGTTGAAGCCATACATTTTCCAGTTACAACGATTGTCACGTTGTCTCATCAGCCGTGAGAGGGTTAAATATTTCTTCTAAAGCAACAGGTACTACGTTCATTTTTTAATGCAGTTTGTAGTAATTTGTGCATTAGTTTCCCATGATGATGTGTAGAACATTTAGTTAGCATATTTGGTTGAGATTTGGAAAAAATATACAGGGTGATGCAAAATTCAGCTTTGTAGTGCAGAAAGTTTAACTTGGTTTTCAAAATGTGAAGAAAGTGCATATATTAACGAATGCCCTGTATGTACTTCTGAATGGCACACTAACATACTACCCTTTTATCATTCGTTAACCATAGTATGGTGTGTCAAAGCCACATATAATGGAATCGAATCTGTTTTATTTTGAAAAAAACTAAAAAACAGAAACAAACGTTATAAGAGGAATTTTAATGTTTCTTCAAGGGCAAAGGACCTTTATCGCAACCGTACAAAATGGATGGGTTTGCTCTTCAATTTGAGCTTTATTTCGTCAAAATATGTAAATAAGTTTGGGAGATATGGCGAATAGTATGTAGTATATAGTAACAATGTATAACAATATAATATATATGTAGAATGACATATGCTATATTGTTGAATAGTTGCCTAACAACATATATGTACCAAATAGGAGAGTTTTTTTTAAAAAAATGAAGAAATTAGTGGTTGAAGCCATACATTTTCCAGTTACAACGAGTGTCACGTGGTCTCATCAGCCGTGAGAGGGTTAACTATTTCTTCTAAAGCAACAGGTACTACGTTCATTTTTTTTGTGCAGTTTGTAGTAATTTGTGCATTTATTTTCCGCTGATGATGTGTAGAACATTTAGTTAGCATATTTGGTTGAGATTTGGAAAAAATATACAGGGTGATGCAAAATTCAACTTTGTAGTACAGAAAGTATAAATTGGTTTTCAAAATAGGAAGAAAGTGCATATATTAACGACTGCCCTGTATGTACTTCTGAATGGCACAGTAACATATTCCTCTTTTATCATTCGTTAACCACAGTATGGTGTGTCAAAGCCACATATAATGGAATCGAATCTGTTTTATTTTGAAAAAACTAAAAATGAGAAACAAACCGTATAGGAGGAATTTTAACGTTTCTTCAAGGGCAAAGGACCTTAGCGCAACCGTACAAAATGGAGGGGTTTCCTCTTCAATTTTAGCTTTATTTCGTCAAAATATGTAAATAAGTTTGGGAGATATGGCGAATAGTATGTAGTATATAGTAACAATGATTAACAATATAATATATATGTAGAATGACATATGCTATATTGTTGAATAGTTGCCTAACAACATATATATACCAAATAGGAGAGTTTTTAAAAAAATTGAAGAAATTAGTGGTTGAAGCCATACATTTTCCAGTTACAACGAGTGTCACGTGGTCTCATCAGCCGTGAGAGGGTTAACTATTTCTTCTAAAGCAACAGGTACTACGTTCATTTTTTAATGCAGTTTGTAGGAATTTGTGCATTTATTTTCCCGTGATGATGTGTAGAACATTTAGTTAGTATATTTAGTTGAGATTTGGAAAAAATATACAGGGAGATGCAAAATTCAGCTTTGTAGTACAGAAAGTATAAATTGGTTTTCAAAATGTGAAGAAAGTGCATATATTAACGAATGCCCTGTATGTACTTCTGAATGGCACAGTAACATATTCCTCTTTTATCATTCGTTAACCACAGTATGGTGTGTCAAAGCCACATATAATGGAATCGAATCTGTTTTATTTTGAAAAAACTAAAAATGAGAAACAAACCGTATAGGAGGAATTTTAACGTTTCTTCAAGGGCAAAGGACCTTAGCGCAACCGTACAAAATGGAGGGGTTTGCTCTTCAATTTTAGCTTTATTTCGTCAAAATATGTAAATAAGTTTGGGAGATATGGCGAATAGTATGTAGTATATAGTAACAATGATTAACAATATAATATATATGTAGAATGACATATGCTATATTGTTGAATAGTTGCCTAACAACATATATATACCAAATAGGAGAGTTTTTAAAAAAATTGAAGAAATTAGTGGTTGAAGCCATACATTTTCCAGTTACAACGAGTGTCACGTGGTCTCATCAGCCGTGAGAGGGTTAACAATTTTTTGTAGAGCAACAGGTTCTACGTTCATTTTTTAATGCAGTTTGTAGTAATTTGTGCATTTATTTTCCCGTGATGATGTGTAGAACATTTAGTTAGCATATTTGGTTGAGATTTGGAAAAAATATACAGGGTGATGCAAAATTCAGCTTTGTAGTACAGAAAGTATAAATTGGTTTTCAAAATGTGAAGAAAGTGCATATATTAACGACTGCCCTGTATGTACTTCTGAATGGCACAGTAACATATTCCTCTTTTATCATTCGTTAACCACAGTATGGTGTGTCAAAGCCACATATAATGGAATCGAATCTGTTTTATTTTGAAAAAAAAAACTAAAAAAGAGAAACAAACGTTGTAACAGGAATTTTAACGTTTCTTCAAGCGCAAAGGACCTTTATCGCAACCGTACAAAATGGATAAGTTTGCTCTCCAATTTGAGCTTTATTTCGTCAAGATATGTAAATAAGTTTGGGAGATATGGCGAATAGTATGTAGTATATAGTAACAATGGATAACAATATAATATATATGTAGAATGACATATGCTATATTCTTGAATAGTTGCCTAACAACATATATGTACCAAATAGGAGAGTTTTTTTTAAAAAATTGAAGAAATTAGTGGTTGAAGCCATACATTTTCCAGTTACAACGAGTGTCACGTGGTCTCATCAGCCGTGAGAGGGTTAACTATTTCTTCTAAAGCAACAGGTACTACGTTCATTTTTTTTGTGCAGTTTGTAGTAATTTGTGCATTTATTTTCCGCTGATGATGTGTAGAACATTTAGTTAGCATATTTGGTTGAGATTTGGAAAAAATATACAGGGTGATGCAAAATTCAACTTTGTAGTACAGAAAGTATAAATTGGTTTTCAAAATAGGAAGAAAGTGCATATATTAACGACTGCCCTGTATGTACTTCTGAATGGCATAGTAACGTATTCCTCTTTTATCATTCGTTAACCACAGTATGGTGTGTCAAAGCCACATATAATGGAATCGAATCTGTTTTATTTTGAAAAAACTAAAAAAGAGAAACAAATGTTAGAAGAGTAACTTTAACGTTCCTTTAAGGGGAAAGGACACTTATCGCAACAGGACAAAATGGAGGGGTTTGCTCTTCAATTTTAGCTTTATTTCGTCAAAATTTGTAAATAAGTTTGGGAGATATGGCGAATAGTATGTAGTATATAGTAACAATGGATAACAATATAATATATATGTAGAATGACATATGCTATATTGTTGAATAGTTGCCTAACAACATATATATACCAAATAGGAGAGTTTTTAAAAAAAAAAAATTGAAGAAATTAGTGGTTGAAGCCATACATTTTCCAGTTACAACGAGTGTCACGTTGTCTCATCAGCCGTGAGAGGGTTAACTATTTCTTCTAAAGCAACAGGTACTACGTTCATTTTTTAATGCAGTTTGTAGTAGTTTGTGCATTTATTTTCCCGTGATGATGTGTAGAACATTTAGTTAGTATATTTAGTTGAGATTTGGAAAAAATATACAGGGAGATGCAAAATTCAGCTTTGTAGTACAGAAAGTATAAATTGGTTTTCAAAATGTGAAGAAAGTGCATATATTAACGAATGCCCTGTATGTACTTCTGAATGGCACAGTAACATATTCCTCTTTTATCATTCGTTAACCACAGTATGGTGTGTCAAAGCCACATATAATGGAATCGAATCTGTTTTATTTTGAAAAAACTAAAAATGAGAAACAAACCGTATAGGAGGAATTTTAACGTTTCTTCAAGGGCAAAGGACCTTAGCGCAACCGTACAAAATGGAGGGGTTTCCTCTTCAATTATAGCTTTATTTCGTCAAAATATGTAAATAAGTTTGGGAGATATGGCGAATAGTATGTAGTATATAGTAACAATGATTAACAATATAATATATATGTAGAATGATATATGCTATATTGTTGAATAGTTGCCTAACAACACATTTATACCAAATAGGGGAGTTTTTAAAAAAATTGAAGAAATTAGTGGTTGAAGCCATACATTTTCCAGTTACAACGATTGTCACGTTGTCTCATCAGCCGTGAGAGGGTTAACTATTTCTTCTAAAGCAACAGGTACTACGTTCATTTTTTTTGTGCAGTTTGTAGGAATTTGTGCATTTATTTTCCGCTGATGATGTGTAGAACATTTAGTTAGCATATTTGGTTGAGATTTGGAAAAAATATACAGGGTGATGCAAAATTCAACTTTGTAGTACAGAAAGTATAAATTGGTTTTCAAAATAGGAAGAAAGTGCATATATTAACGACTGCCCTGTATGTACTTCTGTATGGCACAGTAACATATTCCTCTGTTATCATTCGTTAACCACAGTATGGTGTGTCAAAGCCACATATAATGGAATCGAATCTGTTTTATTTTGAAAAAAACTAAAAAACAGAAACAAACGTTATAAGAGGAATTTTAATGTTTCTTCAAGGGCAAAGGACCTTTATCGCAACCGTACAAAATGGATGGGTTTGCTCTTCAATTTTAGCTTTATTTCGTCAAAATATGTAAATAAGTTAGGGAGATATGGCGAATAGTATGTAGTATATAGTAACAATGTATAACAATATAATATATATGTAGAATGACATATGCTATATTGTTGAATAGTTGCCTAACAACATATATGTACCAAATAGGAGAGTTTTTTAAAAAAAATTGAAGAAATTAGTGGTTGAAGCCATACATTTTCCAGTTACAACGAGTGTCACGTGGTCTCATCAGCCGTGAGAGGGTTAACTATTTCTTCTAAAGCAACAGATACTACGTTCATTTTTTAATGCAGTTTGTAGGAATTTGTGCATTTATTTTCCGCTGATGATGTGTAGAACATTTAGTTAGCATATTTGGTTGAGATTTGGAAAAAATATACAGGGTGATGCAAAATTCAACTTTGTAGTACAGAAAGTATAAATTGGTTTTCAAAATAGGAAGAAAGTGCATATATTAACGACTGCCCTGTATGTACTTCTGTATGGCACAGTAACATATTCCTCTGTTATCATTCGTTAACCACAGTATGGTGTGTCAAAGCCACATATAATGGAATCGAATCTGTTTTATTTTGAAAAAAACTAAAAAAGAGAAACAAACGTTGTAACAGGAATTTTAACGTTCCTTCAAGGGCAAAGGACACTTATCGCAACAGGACAAAATGGAGGGGTTTCCTCTTCAATTTTAGCTTTATTTCGTCAAAATATGTAAATAAGTTTGGGAGATATGGCGAATAGTATGTAGTATATAGTAACAATAGATAACAATATAATATATATGTAGAATGACATATGCTATATTGTTGAATAGTTGCCTAAAAACATATATATACCAAATAGGAGAGTTTTTTTTAAAAAAATTGAAGAAATTAGTGGTTGAAGCCATACATTTTCCAGTTACAACGAGTGTCACGTGGTCTCATCAGCCGTGAGAGGGTTAACTATTTCTTCTAAAGCAACATATACTACGTTCATTTTTTAATGCAGTTTGTAGTAATTTGTGCATTTATTTTCCCGTGATGATGTGTAGAACATTTAGTTAGTATATTTAGTTGAGATTTGGAAAAAATATACAGGGAGATGCAAAATTCAGCTTTGTAGTACAGAAAGTATAAATTGGTTTTCAAAATGTGAAGAAAGTGCATATATTAACGAATGCCCTGTATGTACTTCTGAATGGCACAGTAACATATTCCTCTTTTATCATTCGTTAACCACAGTATGGTGTGTCAAAGCCACATATAATGGAATCGAATCTGTTTTATTTTGAAAAAACTAAAAATGAGAAACAAACCGTATAGGAGGAATTTTAACGTTTCTTCAAGGGCAAAGGACCTTAGCGCAACCGTACAAAATGGAGGGGTTTCCTCTTCAATTTTAGCTTTATTTCGTCAAAATATGTAAATAAGTTTGGGAGATATGGCGAATAGTATGTAGTATATAGTAACAATGATTAACAATATAATATATATGTAGAATGACATATGCTATATTGTTGAATAGTTGCCTAACAACATATATATACCAAATAGGAGAGTTTTTAAAAAAATTGAAGAAATTAGTGGTTGAAGCCATACATTTTCCAGTTACAACGAGTGTCACGTGGTCTCATCAGCCGTGAGAGGGTTAACAATTTTTTCTAGAGCAACAGGTTCTACGTTCATTTTTTAATGCAGTTTGTAGTAATTTGTGCATTTATTTTCCCGTGATGATGTGTAGAACATTTAGTTAGCATATTTGGTTGAGATTTGGAAAAAATATACAGGGTGATGCAAAATTCAGCTTTGTAGTACAGAAAGTATAAATTGGTTTTCAAAATGTGAAGAAAGTGCATATATTAACGAATGCCCTGTATGTACTTCTGAATGGCACAGTAACATATTCCTCTTTTATCATTCGTTAACCACAGTATGGTGTGTCAAAGCCACATATAATGGAATCGAATCTGTTTTATTTTGAAAAAACTAAAAAAGAGAAACAAATGTTAGAAGAGTAACTTTAACGTTCCTTTAAGGGCAAAGGACACTTATCGCAACACGACAAAATGGAGGGGTTTGCTCTTCAATTTTAGCTTTATTTCGTCAAAATATGTAAATAAGTTTGGGAGATATGGCGAATAGTATGTAGTATATAGTAACAATGGATAACAATATAATATATATGTAGAATGACATATGCTATATTCTTGAATAGTTGCCTAACAACATATATGTACCAAATAGGAGAGTTTTTTTAAAAAAATTGAAGAAATTAGTGGTTGAAGCCATACATTTTCCAGTTACAACGAGTGTCACGTGGTCTCATCAGCCGTGAGAGGGTTAACTATTTCTTCTAAAGCAACAGGTACTACGTTCATTTTTTTTGTGCAGTTTTTAGTAATTTGTGCATTTATTTTCCGCTGATGATGTGTAGAACATTTAGTTAGCATATTTGGTTGAGATTTGGAAAAAATATACAGGGTGATGCAAAATTCAACTTTGTAGTACAGAAAGTATAAATTGGTTTTCAAAATAGGAAGAAAGTGCATATATTACGACTGCCCTGTATGTACTTCTGAATGGCATAGTAACGTATTCCTCTTTTGTCATTCGTTAACCACAGTATGGTGTGTCAAAGCCACATATAATGGAATCGAATCTGTTTTATTTTGAAAAAACTAAAAAAGAGAAACAAATGTTAGAAGAGTAACTTTAACGTTCCTTTAAGGGCAAAGGACACTTATCGCAACACGACAAAATGGAGGGGTTTGCTCTTCAATTTTAGCTTTATTTCGTCAAAATCTGTAAATAAGTTTGGGAGATATGGCGAATAGTATGTAGTATATAGTAACAATGGATAACAATATAATATATATGTAGAATGACATATGCTATATTGTTGAATAGTTGCCTAACAACATATATATACCAAATAGGAGAGTTTTTAAAAAAAAAATTGAAGAAATTAGTGGTTGAAGCCATACATTTTCCAGTTACAACGAGTGTCACGTGGTCTCATCAGCCGTGAGAGGGTTAACTATTTCTTCTAAAGCAACAGGTACTACGTTCATTTTTTAATGCAGTTTGTAGTAATTTGTGCTTTTATTTTCCCGTGATGATGTGTAGAAGATTTAGTTAGTATATTTAGTTGAGATTTGGAAAAAATATACAGGGAGATGCAAAATTCAGCTTTGTAGTACAGAAAGTATAAATTGGTTTTCAAAATGTGAAGAAAGTGCATATATTAACGAATGCCCTGTATGTACTTCTGAATGGCACAGTAACATATTCCTCTTTTATCATTCGTTAACCACAGTATGGTGTGTCAAAGCCACATATAATGGAATCGAATCTGTTTTATTTTGAAAAAACTAAAAATGAGAAACAAAACGTATAGGAGGAATTTTAACGTTTCTTCAAGGGCAAAGGACCTTAGCGCAACCGTACAAAATGGAGGGGTTTCCTCTTCAATTTTAGCTTTATTTCGTCAAAATATGTAAATAAGTTTGGGAGATATGGCGAATAGTATGTAGTATATAGTAACAATGATTAACAATATAATATATATGTAGAATGATATATGCTATATTGTTGAATAGTTGCCTAACAACACATTTATACCAAATAGGGGAGTTTTTAAAAAAATTGAAGAAATTAGTGGTTGAAGCCATACATTTTCCAGTTACAACGATTGTCACGTTGTCTCATCAGCCGTGAGAGGGTTAAATATTTCTTCTAAAGCAACAGGTACTACGTTCATTTTTTTTGTGCAGTTTGTAGTAATTTGTGCATTAGATTCCCATGATGATGTGTAGAACATTTAGTTAGCATATTTGGTTGAGATTTGGAAAAAATATACAGGGTGATGCAAAATTCAGCTTTGTAGTGCAGAAAGTTTAACTTGGTTTTCAAAATGTGAAGAAAGTGCATATATTAACGAATGCCCTGTATGTACTTCTGAATGGCACACTAACATACTACCCTTTTATCATTCGTTAACCATAGTATGGTGTGTCAAAGCCACATATAATGCAATCGAATCTGTTTTTTTTAAAAAAACTAAAAAACAGAAACAAACGTTATAAGAGGAATTTTAATGTTTCTTCAAGGGCAAAGGACCTTTATCGCAACCGTACAAAATGGATGGGTTTGCTCTTCAATTTGAGCTTTATTTCGTCAAAATATGTAAATAAGTTTGGGAGATATGGCGAATAGTATGTAGTATATAGTAACAATGTATAACAATATAATATATATGTAGAATGACATATGCTATATTGTTGAATAGTTGCCTAACAACATATATGTACCAAATAGGAGAGTTTTTTTAAAAAAAATTGAAGAAATTAGTGGTTGAAGCCATACATTTTCCAGTTACAACGAGTGTCACGTGGTCTCATCAGCCGTGATAGGGTTAACTATTTCTTCTAAAGCAACAGATACTACGTTCATTTTTTAATGCAGTTTGTAGGAATTTGTGCATTTATTTTCCGCTGATGATGTGTAGAACATTTAGTTAGCATATTTGGTTGAGATTTGGAAAAAATATACAGGGTGATGCAAAATTCAGCTTTGTAGTACAGAAAGTATAAATTGGTTTTCAAAATGTGAAGAAAGTGCATATATTAACGAATGTCCTGTATGTACTTCTGAATGGCACAGTAACATATTCCTCTTTTATCATTCGTTAACCACAGTATGGTGTGTCAAAGCCACATATAATGGAATCGAATCTGTTTTATTTTGAAAAAAACTAAAAAAGAGAAACAAACGTTGTAACAGGAATTTTAACGTTTCTTCAAGGACAAAGCACCTTTTTCGCATCCGTACAAAATGGATAGGTTTGCTCTTCAATTTGAGCTTTATTTCGTCAAAATATGTAAATAAGTTTGGGAGATATGGCGAATAGTATGTAGTATATAGTAACAATGGAAAACAATATAATATATATGTAGAATGACATATGCTATACTGTTGAATAGTTGCCTAACAACATATATGTACCAAATAGGAGAGTTTTTTTTAAAAAAAATTGAAGAAATTAGTGGTTGAAGCCATACATTTTCCAGTTACAACGAGTGTCACGTGGTCTCATCAGCCGTGAGAGGGTTAACTATTTCTTCTAAAGCAACAGGTAATACGTTCATTTTTTTGTGCAGTTTGTAGTAATTTGTGCATTTATTTTCCGCTGATGATGTGTAGAACATTTAGTTAGCATATTTGGTTGAGATTTGGAAAAAATATACAGGGTGATGCAAAATTCAACTTTGTAGTACAGAAAGTATAAACTGGTTTTCAAAATAGGAAGAAAGTGCATATATTAACGACTGCCCTGTATGTACTTCTGAATGGCACAGTAACATATTCCTCTTTTATCATTCGTTAACCACAGTATGGTGTGTCAAAGCCACATATAATGGAATCGAATCTGTTTTATTTTGAAAAAAACTAAAAAAGAGAAACAAACGTTGTAACAGGAATTTTAACGTTCCTTCAAGGGCAAACGACACTTATCGCAACCGTACAAAATGGAGGGGTTTCCTCTTCAATTTTAGCTTTATTTCTTCAAAATATGTAAATAAGTTTGGGAGATATGGCGAATAGTATGTAGTATATAGTAACAATGGATAACAATATAATATATATGTAGAATGACATATGCTATATTGTTGAATAGTTGCCTAACAACATATATATACCAAATAGGAGAGTTTTTTAAAAAAAATTGAAGAAATTAGTGGTTGAAGCCATACATTTTCCAGTTACAACGAGTGTCACGTGGTCTCATCAGCCGTGAGAGGGTTAACTATTTCTTCTAAAGCAACAGGTACTACGTTCATTTTTTAATGCAGTTTGTAGTAATTTGTGCATTTATTTTCCCGTGATGATGTGTAGAACATTTAGTTAGTATATTTAGTTGAGATTTGGAAAAATATACAGGGAGATGCAAAATTCATCTTTGTAGTACAGAAAGTATAAATTGGTTTTCAAAATGTGAAGAAAGTGCATATATTAACGAATGCCCTGTATGTACTTCTGAATGGCACAGTAACATATTCCTCTTTTATCATTCGTTAACCACAGTATGGTGTGTCAAAGCCACATATAATGGAATCGAATCTGTTTTATTTTGAAAAAACTAAAAATGAGAAACAAACCGTATAGGAGGAATTTTAACGTTTCTTCAAGGGCAAAGGACCTTAGCGCAACCGTACAAAATGGAGGGGTTTGCTCTTCAATTTTAGCTTTATTTCGTCAAAATATGTAAATAAGTTTGGGAGATATGGCGAATAGTATGTAGTATATAGTAACAATGGATAACAATATAATATATATGTAGAATGACATATGCTATATTGTTGAATAGTTGCCTAACAACATATATGTACCAAATAGGAGAGTTTTTTAAAAAAAATTGAAGAAATTAGTGGTTGAAGCCATACATTTTCCAGTTACAACGAGTGTCACGTGGTCTCATCAGCCGTGAGAGGGTTAACTATTTCTTCTAAAGCAACAGGTACTACGTTCATTTTTTTTGTGCAGTTTGTAGTAATTTGTGCATTTATTTTCCGCTGATGATGTGTAGAACATTTAGTTAGCATATTTGGTTGAGATTTGGAAAAAATATACAGGGTGATGCAAAATTCAACTTTGTAGTACAGAAAGTATAAATTGGTTTTCAAAATAGGAAGAAAGTGCATATATTAACGACTGCCCTGTATGTACTTCTGAATGGCATAGTAACGTATTCCTCTTTTATCATTCGTTAACCACAGTATGGTGTGTCAAAGCCACATATAATGGAATCGAATCTGTTTTATTTTGAAAAAACTAAAAATGAGAAACAAAACGTATAGGAGGAATTTTAACGTTTCTTCAAGGGCAAAGGACCTTAGCGCAACCGTACAAAATGGAGGGGTTTCCTCTTCAATTTTAGCTTTATTTCGTCAAAATATGTAAATAAGTTTGGGAGATATGGCGAATAGTATGTAGTATATAGTAACAATGGATAACAATATAATATATATGTAGAATGACATATGCTATATTGTTGAATAGTTGCCTAACAACATATATATACCAAATAGGGGAGTTTTTAAAAAAATTGAAGAAATTAGTGGTTGAAGCCATACATTTTCCAGTTACAACGATTGTCACGTTGTCTCATCAGCCGTGAGAGGGTTAAATATTTCTTCTAAAGCAACAGGTACTACGTTCATTTTTTTTGTGCAGTTTGTAGTAATTTGTGCATTAGTTTCCCATGATGATGTGTAGAACATTTAGTTAGCATATTTGGTTGAGATTTGGAAAAAATATACAGGGTGATGCAAAATTCAGCTTTGTAGTGCAGAAAGTTTAACTTGGTTTTCAAAATGTGAAGAAAGTGCATATATTAACGAATGCCCTGTATGTACTTCTGAATGGCACACTAACATACTACCCTTTTATCATTCGTTAACCATAGTATGGTGTGTCAAAGCCACATATAATGGAATCGAATCTGTTTTATTTTGAAAAAAACTAAAAAACAGAAACAAACGTTATAAGAGGGATTTTAATGTTTCTTCAAGTTCAAAGGACCTTTATCGCAACCGTACAAAATGGATGGGTTTGCTCTTCAATTTGAGCTTTATTTCGTCAAAATATGTAAATAAGTTTGGGAGATATGGCGAATAGTATGTAGTATATAGTAACAATGTATAACAATATAATATATATGTAGAATGACATATGCTATATTGTTGAATAGTTGCCTAACAACATATATGTACCAAATAGGAGAGTTTTTTAAAAAAAATTGAAGAAATTAGTGGTTGAAGCCATACATTTTCCAGTTACAACGAGTGTCACGTGGTCTCATCAGCCGTGAGAGGGTTAACTATTTCTTCTAAAGCAACAGATACTACGTTCATTTTTTAATGCAGTTTGTAGGAATTTGTGCATTTATTTTCCGCTGATGATGTGTAGAACATTTAGTTAGCATATTTGGTTGAGATTTGGAAAAAATATACAGGGTGATGCAAAATTCAGCTTTGTAGTACAGAAAGTATAAATTGGTTTTCAAAATGTGAAGAAAGTGCATATATTAACGAATGTCCTGTATGTACTTCTGAATGGCACAGTAACATATTCCTCTTTTATCATTCGTTAACCACAGTATGGTGTGTCAAAGCCACATATAATGGAATCGAATCTGTTTTATTTTGAAAAAAACTAAAAAAGAGAAACAAACGTTGTAACAGGAATTTTAACGTTTCTTCAAGGACAAAGGACCTTTATCGCAACCGTACAAAATGGATAGGTTTGCTCTTCAATTTGAGCTTTATTTCGTCAAAATATGTAAATAAGTTAGGGAGATATGGCGAATAGTATGTAGTATATAGTAACAATGTATAACAATATAATATATATGTAGAATGACATATGCTATATTGTTGAATAGTTGCCTAACAACATATATGTACCAAATAGGAGAGTTTTTTAAAAAAAAAATTGAAGAAATTAGTGGTTGAAGCCATACATTTTCCAGTTACAACGAGTGTCACGTGGTCTCATCAGCCGTGAGAGGGTTAACTATTTCTTCTAAAGCAACAGATACTACGTTCATTTTTTAATGCAGTTTGTAGGAATTTGTGCATTTATTTTCCGCTGATGATGTGTAGAACATTTAGTTAGCATATTTGGTTGAGATTTGGAAAAAATATACAGGGTGATGCAAAATTCAACTTTGTAGTACAGAAAGTATAAATTGGTTTTCAAAATAGGAAGAAAGTGCATATATTAACGACTGCCCTGTATGTACTTCTGAATGGCACAGTAACATATTCCTCTTTTATCATTCGTTAACCACAGTATGGTGTGTCAAAGCCACATATAATGGAATCGAATCTGTTTTATTTTGAAAAAAACTAAAAAAGAGAAACAAACGTTGTAACAGGAATTTTAACGTTCCTTCAAGGGCAAAGGACACTTATCGCAACAGGACAAAATGGAGGGGTTTCCTCTTCAATTTTAGCTTTATTTCGTCAAAATATGTAAATAAGTTTGGGAGATATGGCGAATAGTATGTAGTATATAGTAACAATAGATAACAATATAATATATATGTAGAATGACATATGCTATATTGTTGAATAGTTGCCTAACAACATATATATACCAAATAGGAGAGTTTTTTTAAAAAAATTGAAGAAATTAGTGGTTGAAGCCATACATTTTCCAGTTACAACGAGTGTCACGTGGTCTCATCAGCCGTGAGAGGGTTAACTATTTCTTCTAAAGCAACAGTTACTACGTTCATTTTTTAATGCAGTTTGTAGTAATTTGTGCATTTATTTTCCCGTGATGATGTGTAGAACATTTAGTTAGTATATTTAGTTGAGATTTGGAAAAAATATACAGGGAGATGCAAAATTCAGCTTTGTAGTACAGAAAGTATAAATTGGTTTTCAAAATGTGAAGAAAGTGCATATATTAACGAATGCCCTGTATGTACTTCTGAATGGCACAGTAACATATTCCTCTTTTATCATTCGTTAACCACAGTATGGTGTGTCAAAGCCACATATAATGGAATCGAATCTGTTTTATTTTGAAAAAACTGAAAATGAGAAACAAACCGTATAGGAGGAATTTTAACGTTTCTTCAAGGGCAAAGGACCTTAGCGCAACCGTACAAAATGGAGGGGTTTGCTCTTGAATTTTAGCTTTATTTCGTCAAAATATGTAAATAAGTTTGGGAGATATGGCGAATAGTATGTAGTATATAGTAACAATGATTAACAATATAATATATATGTAGAATGACATATGCTATATTGTTGAATAGTTGCCTAACAACATATATATACCAAATAGGAGAGTTTTTAAAAAAATTGAAGAAATTAGTGGTTGAAGCCATACATTTTCCAGTTACAACGAGTGTCACGTGGTCTCATCAGCCGTGAGAGGGTTAACTATTTCTTCTAGAGCAACAGGTTCTACGTTCATTTTTTAATGCAGTTTGTAGTAATTTGTGCATTTATTTTCCCGTGATGATGTGTAGAACATTTAGTTAGCATATTTGGTTGAGATTTGGAAAAAATATACAGGGTGATGCAAAATTCAGCTTTGTAGTACAGAAAGTATAAATTGGTTTTCAAAATGTGAAGAAAGTGCATATATTAACGAATGTCCTGTATGTACTTCTGAATGGCACAGTAACATATTCCTCTTTTATCATTCGTTAACCACAGTATGGTGTGTCAAAGCCACATATAATGGAATCGAATCTGTTTTATTTTGAAAAAAAAACTAAAAAAGAGAAACAAACGTTGTAACAGGAATTTTAACGTTTCTTCAAGCGCAAAGGACCTTTGTCGCAACCGTACAAAATGGATAAGTTTGCTCTCCAATTTGAGCTTTATTTCGTCAAGATATGTAAATAAGTTTGGGAGATATGGCGAATAGTATGTAGTATATAGTAACAATGGATAACAATATAATATATATGTAGAATGACATATGCTATATTCTTGAATAGTTGCCTAACAACATATATGTACCAAATAGGAGAGTTTTTTAAAAAAATTGAAGAAATTAGTGGTTGAAGCCATACATTTTCCAGTTACAACGAGTGTCACATGGTCTCATCAGCCGTGAGAGGGTTAACTATTTCTTCTAAAGCAACAGGTACTACGTTCATTTTTTTTGTGCAGTTTGTAGTAATTTGTGCATTTATTTTCCGCTGATGATGTGTAGAACGTTTAGTTAGCATATTTGGTTGAGATTTGGAAAAAATATACAGGGTGATGCAAAATTCAACTTTGTAGTACAGAAAGTATAAATTGGTTTTCAAAATAGGAAGAAAGTGCATATATTAACGACTGCCCTGTATGTACTTCTGAATGGCATAGTAACGTATTCCTCTTTTATCATTCGTTAACCACAGTATGGTGTGTCAAAGCACATATAATGGAATCGAATCTGTTTTATTTTGAAAAAACTAAAAAAGAGAAACAAATGTTAGAAGAGTAACTTTAACGTTCCTTTAAGGGCAAAGGACACTTATCGCAACAGGACAAAATGGAGGGGTTTCCTCTTCAATTTTAGCTTTATTTCGTCAAAATATGTAAATAAGTTTGGGGAGATATGGCGAATAGTATGTAGTATATAGTAACAATGGATAACAATATAATATATATGTAGAATGACATATGCTATATTGTTGAATAGTTGCCTAACAACATATATATACCAAATAAGAGAGTTTTTAAAAAAAAATTGAAGAAATTAGTGGTTGAAGCCATACATTTTCCAGTTACAACGAGTGTCACGTGGTCTCATCAGCCGTGAGAGGGTTAACTATTTCTTCTAAAGCAACAGGTACTACGTTCATTTTTTAATGCAGTTTGTAGTAATTTGTGCATTTATTTTCCCGTGATGATGTGTAGAACATTTAGTTAGTATATTTAGTTGAGATTTGGAAAAAATATACAGGGAGATGCAAAATTCAGCTTTGTAGTACAGAAAGTATAAATTGGTTTTCAAAATGTGAAGAAAGTGCATATATTAACGAATGCCCTGTATGTACTTCTGAATGGCACAGTAACATATTCCTCTTTTATCATTCGTTAACCACAGTATGGTGTGTCAAAGCCACATATAATGGAATCGAATCTGTTTTATTTTGAAAAAACTAAAAATGAGAAACAAAACGTATAGGAGGAATTTTAACGTTTCTTCAAGGGCAAAGGACCTTAGCGCAACCGTACAAAATGGAGGGGTTTGCTCTTGAATTTTAGCTTTATTTCGTCAAAATATGTAAATAAGTTTGGGAGATATGGCGAATAGTATGTAGTATATAGTAACAATGATTAACAATATAATATATATGTAGAATGACATATGCTATATTGTTGAATAGTTGCCTAACAACATATATATACCAAATAGGAGAGTTTTTAAAAAAATTGAAGAAATTAGTGGTTGAAGCCATACATTTTCCAGTTACAACGAGTGTCACGTGGTCTCATCAGCCGTGAGAGGGTTAACAATTTTTTCTAGAGCAACAGGTTCTACGTTCATTTTTAATGCAGTTTGTAGTAATTTGTGCATTTATTTTCCCGTGATGATGTGTAGAACATTTAGTTAGCATATTTGGTTGAGATTTGGAAAAAATATACAGGGTGATGCAAAATTCAGCTTTGTAGTACAGAAAGTATAAATTGGTTTTCAAAATGTGAAGAAAGTGCATATATTAACGAATGTCCTGTATGTACTTCTGAATGGCACAGTAACATATTCCTCTTTTATCATTCGTTAACCACAGTATGGTGTGTCAAAGCCACATATAATGGAATCGAATCTGTTTTATTTTGAAAAAAAAACTAAAAAAGAGAAACAAACGTTGTAACAGGAATTTTAACGTTTCTTCAAGCGCAAAGGACCTTTGTCGCAACCGTACAAAATGGATAAGTTTGCTCTCCAATTTGAGCTTTATTTCGTCAAGATATGTAAATAAGTTTGGGAGATATGGCGAATAGTATGTAGTATATAGTAACAATGGATAACAATATAATATATATGTAGAATGACATATGCTATATTCTTGAATAGTTGCCTAACAACATATATGTACCAAATAGGAGAGTTTTTTTAAAAAAATTGAAGAAATTAGTGGTTGAAGCCATACATTTTCCAGTTACAACGAGTGTCACGTGGTCTCATCAGCCGTGAGAGGGTTAACTATTTCTTCTAAAGCAACAGGTACTACGTTCATTTTTTTTGTGCAGTTTGTAGTAATTTGTGCATTTATTTTCCGCTGATGATGTGTAGAACGTTTAGTTAGCATATTTGGTTGAGATTTGGAAAAAATATACAGGGTGATGCAAAATTCAACTTTGTAGTACAGAAAGTATAAATTGGTTTTCAAAATAGGAAGAAAGTGCATATATTAACGACTGCCCTGTATGTACTTCTGAATGGCATAGTAACGTATTCCTCTTTTATCATTCGTTAACCACAGTATGGTGTGTCAAAGCACATATAATGGAATCGAATCTGTTTTATTTTGAAAAAACTAAAAAAGAGAAACAAATGTTAGAAGAGTAACTTTAACGTTCCTTTAAGGGCAAAGGACACTTATCGCAACAGGACAAAATGGAGGGGTTTCCTCTTCAATTTTAGCTTTATTTCGTCAAAATATGTAAATAAGTTTGGGAGATATGGCGAATAGTATGTAGTATATAGTAACAATGGATAACAATATAATATATATGTAGAATGACATATGCTATATTGTTGAATAGTTGCCTAACAACATATATATACCAAATAAGAGAGTTTTTAAAAAAAAAATTGAAGAAATTAGTGGTTGAAGCCATACATTTTCCAGTTACAACGAGTGTCACGTGGTCTCATCAGCCGTGAGAGGGTTAACTATTTCTTCTAAAGCAACAGGTACTACGTTCATTTTTTAATGCAGTTTGTAGTAATTTGTGCATTTATTTTCCCGTGATGATGTGTAGAACATTTAGTTAGTATATTTAGTTGAGATTTGGAAAAAATATACAGGGAGATGCAAAATTCAGCTTTGTAGTACAGAAAGTATAAATTGGTTTTCAAAATGTGAAGAAAGTGCATATATTAACGAATGCCCTGTATGTACTTCTGAATGGCACAGTAACATATTCCTCTTTTATCATTCGTTAACCACAGTATGGTGTGTCAAAGCCACATATAATGGAATCGAATCTGTTTTATTTTGAAAAAACTAAAAATGAGAAACAAAACGTATAGGAGGAATTTTAACGTTTCTTCAAGGGCAAAGGACCTTAGCGCAACCGTACAAAATGGAGGGGTTTCCTCTTCAATTTTAGCTTTATTTCGTCAAAATATGTAAATAAGTTTGGGAGATATGGCGAATAGTATGTAGTATATAGTAACAATGATTAACAATATAATATATATGTAGAATGATATATGCTATATTGTTGAATAGTTGCCTAACAACACATTTATACCAAATAGGGGAGTTTTTAAAAAAAATTGAAGAAATTAGTGGTTGAAGCCATACATTTTCCAGTTACAACGATTGTCTCGTTGTCTCATCAGCCGTGAGAGGGTTAAATATTTCTTCTAAAGCAACAGGTACTACGTTCATTTTTTTTTGTGCAGTTTGTAGTAATTTGTGCATTAGTTTCCCATGATGATCTGTAGAACATTTAGTTAGCATATTTGGTTGAGATTTGGAAAAAATATACAGGGTGATGCAAAATTCAGCTTTGTAGTGCAGAAAGTTTAACTTGGTTTTCAAAATGTGAAGAAAGTGCATATATTAACGAATGCCCTGTATGTACTTCTGAATGGCACACTAACATACTACCCTTTTATCATTCGTTAACCATAGTATGGTGTGTCAAAGCCACATATAATGGAATCGAATCTGTTTTATTTTGAAAAAAACTAAAAAACAGAAACAAACGTTATAAGAGGAATTTTAATGTTTCTTCAAGGGCAAAGGACCTTTATCGCAACCGTACAAAATGGATGGGTTTGCTCTTCAATTTTAGCTTTATTTCGTCAAAATATGTAAATAAGTTTGGGAGATATGGCGAATAGTATGTAGTATATAGTAACAATGTATAACAATATAATATATATGTAGAATGACATATGCTATATTGTTGAATAGTTGCCTAACAACATATATGTACCAAATAGGAGAGTTTTTTTAAAAAAAATTGAAGAAATTAGTGGTTGAAGCCATACATTTTCCAGTTACAACGAGTGTCACGTGGTCTCATCAGCCGTGAGAGGGTTAACTATTTCTTCTAAAGCAACAGATACTACGTTCATTTTTTAATGCAGTTTGTAGTAATTTGTGCATTTATTTTCCGCTGATGATGTGTAGAACATTTAGTTAGCATATTTGGTTGAGATTTGGAAAAAATATACAGGGTGATGCAAAATTCAGCTTTGTAGTACAGAAAGTATAAATTGGTTTTCAAAATGTGAAGAAAGTGCATATATTAACGAATGTCCTGTATGTACTTCTGAATGGCACAGTAACATATTCCTCTTTTATCATTCGTTAACCACAGTATGGTGTGTCAAAGCCACATATAATGGAATCGAATCTGTTTTATTTTGAAAAAAACTAAAAAAGAGAAACAAACGTTGTAACAGGAATTTTAACGTTTCTTCAAGGACAAAGGACCTTTATCGCAACCGTACAAAGTGGATAGGTTTGCTTTTCAATTTGAGCTTTATTTCGTCAAAATATGTAAATAAGTTTGGGAGATATGGCGAATAGTATGTAGTATATAGTAACAATGTATAACAATATAATATATATGTAGAATGACATATGCTATATTGTTGAATAGTTGCCTAACAACATATATGTACCAAATAGGAGAGTTTTTTTAAAAAAAATTGAAGAAATTAGTGGTTGAAGCCATACATTTTCCAGTTACAACGAGTGTCACGTGGTCTCATCAGCCGTGAGAGGGTTAACTATTTCTTCTAAAGCAACAGGTACTACGTTCATTTTTTTTGTGCAGTTTGTAGAAATTTGTGCATTTATTTTCCGCTGATGATGTGTAGAACATTTAGTTAGCATATTTGGTTGAGATTTGGAAAAAATATACAGGGTGATGCAAAATTCAACTTTGTAGTACAGAAAGTATAAATTGGTTTTCAAAATGTGAAGAAAGTGCATATATTAACGACTGCCCTGTATGTACTTCTGAATGGCACAGTAACATATTCCTCTTTTATCATTCGTTAACCACAGTATGGTGTGTCAAAGCCACATATAATGGAATCGAATCTGTTTTATTTTGAAAAAAACTAAAAAAGAGAAACAAACGTTGTAACAGGAATTTTAACGTTCCTTCACGGGCAAAGGACACTTATCGCAACAGGACAAAATGGATAGGTTTGCTTTTCAATTTGAGCTTTATTTCGTCAAAATATGTAAATAAGTTTGGGAGATATGGCGAATAGTATGTAGTATATAGTAACAATGGATAACAATATAATATATATGTAGAATGACATATGCTATATTGTTGAATAGTTGCCTAACAACATATATATACCAAATAGGAGAGTTTTTTAAAAAAAAAATTGAAGAAATTAGTGGTTGAAGCCATACATTTTCCAGTTACAACGAGTGTCACGTGGTCTCATCAGCCGTGAGAGGGTTAACTATTTCTTCTAAAGCAACAGGTACTACGTTCATTTTTTAATGCAGTTTGTAGTAATTTGTGCATTTATTTTCCCGTGATGATGTGTAGAACATTTAGTTAGTATATTTAGTTGAGATTTGGAAAAAATATACAGGGAGATGCAAAATTCAGCTTTGTAGTACAGAAAGTATAAATTGGTTTTCAAAATGTGAAGAAAGTGAATATATTAACGAATGCCCTGTATGTACTTCTGAATGGCACAGTAACATATTCCTCTTTTATCATTCGTTAACCACAGTATGGTGTGTCAAAGCCACATATAATGGAATCGAATCTGTTTTATTTTGAAAAAACTAAAAATGAGAAACAAACCGTATAGGAGGAATTTTAACGTTTCTTCAAGGGCAAAGGACCTTTATCGCAACCGTACAAAATGGAGGGGTTTGCTCTTCAATTTTAGCTTTATTTCGTCAAAATATGTAAATAAGTTTGGGAGATATGGCGAATAGTATGTAGTATATAGTAACAATGATTAACAATATAATATATATGTAGAATGACATATGCTATATTGTTGAATAGTTGCCTAACAACATATATATACCAAATAGGAGAGTTTTTAAAAAAATTGAAGAAATTAGTGGTTGAAGCCATACATTTTCCAGTTACAACGAGTGTCAAGTGGTCTCATCAGCCGTGAGAGGGTTAACAATTTTTTCTAGAGCAACAGGTTCTACGTTCATTTTTTAATGCAGTTTGTAGTAATTTGTGCATTTATTTTCCGCTGATGATGTGTAGAACATTTAGTTAGCATATTTGGTTGAGATTTGGAAAAAATATACAGGGTGATGCAAAATTCAGCTTTGTAGTACAGAAAGTATAAATTGGTTTTCAAAATGTGAAGAAAGTGCATATATTAACGAATGTCCTGTATGTACTTCTGAATGGCACAGTAACATATTCCTCTTTTATCATTCGTTAACCACAGTATGGTGTGTCAAAGCCACATATAATGGAATCGAATCTGTTTTATTTTGAAAAAAACTAAAAAAGAGAAACAAACGTTGTAACAGGAATTTTAACGTTCCTTCAAGGGCAAAGGGCACTTATCGCAACAGGACAAAATGGAGGGGTTTCCTCTTCAATTTTAGCTTTATTTCGTCAAAATATGTAAATAAGTTTGGGAGATATGGCGAATAGTATGTAGTATATAGTAACAATGGATAACAATATAATATATATGTAGAATGACATATGCTATATTGTTGAATAGTTGCCTAACAACATATATGTACCAAATAGGAGAGTTTTTTAAAAAAAATTGAAGAAATTAGTGGTTGAAGCCATACATTTTCCAGTTACAACGAGTGTCACGTGGTCTCATCAGCCGTGAGAGGGTTAACTATTTCTTCTAAAGCAACAGGTACTACGTTCATTTTTTAATGCAGTTTGTAGTAATTTGTGCATTTATTTTCCCGTGATGATGTGTAGAACATTTAGTTAGTATATTTAGTTGAGATTTGGAAAAAATATACAGGGAGATGCAAAATTCAGCTTTGTAGTACAGAAAGTATAAATTGGTTTTCAAAATGTGAAGAAAGTGCATATATTAACGAATGCCCTGTATGTACTTCTGAATGGCACATTAACATATTCCTCTTTTATCATTCGTTAACCACAGTATGGTGTGTCAAAGCCACATATAATGGAATCGAATCTGTTTTATTTTGAAAAAACTAAAAATGAGAAACAAACCGTATAGGAGGAATTTTAACGTTTCTTCAAGGGCAAAGGACCTTAGCGCAACCGTACAAAATGGAGGGGTTTGATCTTCAATTATACCTTTATTTCGTCAAAATATGTAAATAAGTTTGGGAGATATGGCGAATAGTATGTAGTATATAGTAACAATGATTAACAATATAATATATATGTAGAATGATATATGCTATATTGTTGAATAGTTGCCTAACAACACATTTATACCAAATAGGGGAGTTTTTAAAAAAATTGAAGAAATTAGTGGTTGAAGCCATACATTTTCCAGTTACAACGATTGTCACGTTGTCTCATCAGCCGTGAGAGGGTTAACTATTTCTTCTAAAGCAACAGGTACTACGTTCATTTTTTTTGTGCAGTTTGTAGTAATTTGTGCATTAGTTTCCCATGATGATGTGTAGAACATTTAGTTAGCATATTTGGTTGAGATTTGGAAAAAATATACAGGGTGATGCAAAATTCAGCTTTGTAGTGCAGAAAGTTTAACTTGGTTTTCAAAATGTGAAGAAAGTGCATATATTAACGAATGCCCTGTATGTACTTCTGAATGGCACACTAACATACTACCCTTTTATCATTCGTTAACCATAGTATGGTGTGTCAAAGCCACATATAATGGAATCGAATCTGTTTTATTTTGAAAAAAACTAAAAAACAGAAACAAACGTTATAAGAGGAATTTTAATGTTTCTTCAAGGGCAAAGGACCTTTATCGCAACCGTACAAAATGGATGGGTTTGCTCTTCAATTTGAGCTTTATTTCGTCAAAATATGTAAATAAGTTAGGGAGATATGGCGAATAGTATGTAGTATATAGTAACAATGTATAACAATATAATATATATGTAGAATGACATATGCTATATTGTTGAATAGTTGCCTAACAACATATATGTACCAAATAGGAGAGTTTTTTAAAAAAAAATTGAAGAAATTAGTGGTTGAAGCCATACATTTTCCAGTTACAACGAGTGTCACGTGGTCTCATCAGCCGTGAGAGGGTTAACTATTTCTTCTAAAGCAACAGATACTACGTTCATTTTTTAATGCAGTTTGTAGGAATTTGTGCATTTATTTTCCGCTGATGATGTGTAGAACATTTAGTTAGCATATTTGGTTGAGATTTGGAAAAAATATACAGGGTGATGCAAAATTCAGCTTTGTAGTACAGAAAGTATAAATTGGTTTTCAAAATAGGAAGAAAGTGCATATATTAACGAATGTCCTGTATGTACTTCTGAATGGCACAGTAACATATTCCTCTTTTATCATTCGTTAACCACAGTATGGTGTGTCAAAGCCACATATAATGGAATCGAATCTGTTTTATTTTGAAAAAAACTAAAAAAGAGAAACAAACGTTGTAACAGGAATTTTAACGTTTCTTCAAGGGCAAAGGACCTTTATCGCAACCGTACAAAATGGATAGGTTTGCTCTTCAATTTGAGCTTTATTTCGTCAAAATATGTAAATAAGTTTGGGAGATATGGCGAATAGTATGTAGTATATAGTAACAATGGATAACAATATAATATATATGTAGAATGACATATGCTATATTGTTGAATAGTTGCCTAACAACATATATGTACCAAATAGGAGAGTTTTTTTAAAAAAAAATGAAGAAATTAGTGGTTGAAGCCATACATTTTCCAGTTACAACGAGTGTCACGTGGTCTCATCAGCCGTGAGAGGGTTAACTATTTCTTCTAAAGCAACAGTTACTACGTTCATATTTTTTGTGCAGTTTGTAGTAATTTGTGCATTTATTTTCCGCTGATGATGTGTAGAACATTTAGTTAGCATATTTGGTTGAGATTTGGAAAAAATATACAGGGTGATGCAAAATTCAACTTTGTAGTACAGAAAGTATAAATTGGTTTTCAAAATAGGAAGAAAGTGCATATATTAACGACTGCCCTGTATGTACTTCTGAATGGCACAGTAACATATTCCTCTTTTATCATTCGTTAACCACAGTATGGTGTGTCAAAGCCACATATAATGGAATCGAATCTGTTTTATTTTGAAAAAAACTAAAAAAGAGAAACAAACGTTGTAACAGGAATTTTAACGTTCCTTCAAGGGCAAAGGACACTTATCGCAACAGGACAAAATGGAGGGGTTTCCTCTTCAATTTTAGCTTTATTTCGTCAAAATATGTAAATAAGTTTGGGAGATATGGCGAATAGTATGTAGTATATAGTAACAATGGATAACAATATAATATATATGTAGAATGACATATGCTATATTGTTGAATAGTTGCCTAACAACATATATATACCAAATAGGAGAGTTTTTTTTAAAAAATTGAAGAAATTAGTGGTTGAAGCCATACATTTTCCAGTTACAACGAGTGTCACGTGGTCTCATCAGCCGTGAGAGGGTTAACTATTTCTTCTAAAGCAACAGGTACTACGTTCATTTTTTAATGCAGTTTGTAGTAATTTGTGCATTTATTTTCCCGTGATGATGTGTAGAACATTTAGTTAGTATATTTAGTTGAGATTTGGAAAAAATATACAGGGAGATGCAAAATTCAGCTTTGTAGTACAGAAAGTATAAATTGGTTTTCAAAATGTGAAGAAAGTGCATATATTAACGAATGCCCTGTATGTACTTCTGAATGGCACAGTAACATATTCCTCTTTTATCATTCGTTAACCACAGTATGGTGTGTCAAAGCCACATATAATGGAATCGAATCTGTTTTATTTTGAAAAAACTAAAAATGAGAAACAAACCGTATAGGAGGAATTTTAACGTTTCTTCAAGGGCAAAGGACCTTAGCGCAACCGTACAAAATGGAGGGGTTTGCTCTTCAATTTTAGCTTTATTTCGTCAAAATATGTAAATAAGTTTGGGAGATATGGCGAATAGTATGTAGTATATAGTAACAATGATTAACAATATAATATATATGTAGAATGACATATGCTATATTGTTGAATAGTTGCCTAACAACATATATATACCAAATAGGAGAGTTTTTAAAAAAATTGAAGAAATTAGTGGTTGAAGCCATACATTTTCCAGTTACAACGAGTGTCACGTGGTCTCATCAGCCGTGAGAGGGTTAACAATTTTTTCTAGAGCAACAGGTTCTACGTTCATTTTTTAATGCAGTTTGTAGTAATTTGTGCATTTATTTTCCCGTGATGATGTGTAGAACATTTAGTTAGCATATTTGGTTGAGATTTGGAAAAAATATACAGGGTGATGCAAAATTCAGCTTTGTAGTACAGAAAGTATAAATTGGTTTTCAAAATGTGAAGAAAGTGCATATATTAACGAATGTCCTGTATGTACTTCTGAATGGCACAGTAACATATTCCTCTTTTATCATTCGTTAACCACAGTATGGTGTGTCAAAGCCACATATAACGGAATCGAATCTGTTTTATTTTGAAAAAAACTAAAAAAGAGAAACAAACGTTGTAACAGGAATTTTAACGTTTCTTCAAGCGCAAAGGACCTTTATCGCAACCGTACAAAATGGATAAGTTTGCTCTTCAATTTGAGCTTTATTTCGTCAAAATATGTAAATAAGTTTGGGAGATATGGCGAATAGTATGTAGTATATAGTAACAATGATTAACAATATAATATATATGTAGAATGATATATGCTATATTGTTGAATAGTTGCCTAACAACACATTTATACCAAATAGGGGAGTTTTTAAAAAAATTGAAGAAATTAGTGGTTGAAGCCATACATTTTCCAGTTACAACGATTGTCACGTTGTCTCATCAGCCGTGAGAGGGTTAACTATTTCTTCTAAAGCAACAGGTACTACGTTCATTTTTTTTGTGCAGTTTGTAGTAATTTGTGCATTAGTTTCCCATGATGATGTGTAGAACATTTAGTTAGCATATTTGGTTGAGATTTGGAAAAAATATACAGGGTGATGCAAAATTCAGCTTTGTAGTGCAGAAAGTTTAACTTGGTTTTCAAAATGTGAAGAAAGTGCATATATTAACGAATGCCCTGTATGTACTTCTGAATGGCACACTAACATACTACCCTTTTATCATTCGTTAACCATAGTATGGTGTGTCAAAGCCACATATAATGGAATCGAATCTGTTTTATTTTGAAAAAAACTAAAAAACAGAAACAAACGTTATAAGAGGAATTTTAATGTTTCTTCAAGGGCAAAGGACCTTTATCGCAACCGTACAAAATGGATGGGTTTGCTCTTCAATTTGAGCTTTATTTCGTCAAAATATGTAAATAAGTTAGGGAGATATGGCGAATAGTATGTAGTATATAGTAACAATGTATAACAATATAATATATATGTAGAATGACATATGCTATATTGTTGAATAGTTGCCTAACAACATATATGTACCAAATAGGAGAGTTTTTTAAAAAAAAATTGAAGAAATTAGTGGTTGAAGCCATACATTTTCCAGTTACAACGAGTGTCACGTGGTCTCATCAGCCGTGAGAGGGTTAACTATTTCTTCTAAAGCAACAGATACTACGTTCATTTTTTAATGCAGTTTGTAGGAATTTGTGCATTTATTTTCCGCTGATGATGTGTAGAACATTTAGTTAGCATATTTGGTTGAGATTTGGAAAAAATATACAGGGTGATGCAAAATTCAGCTTTGTAGTACAGAAAGTATAAATTGGTTTTCAAAATAGGAAGAAAGTGCATATATTAACGAATGTCCTGTATGTACTTCTGAATGGCACAGTAACATATTCCTCTTTTATCATTCGTTAACCACAGTATGGTGTGTCAAAGCCACATATAATGGAATCGAATCTGTTTTATTTTGAAAAAAACTAAAAAAGAGAAACAAACGTTGTAACAGGAATTTTAACGTTTCTTCAAGGGCAAAGGACCTTTATCGCAACCGTACAAAATGGATAGGTTTGCTCTTCAATTTGAGCTTTATTTCGTCAAAATATGTAAATAAGTTTGGGAGATATGGCGAATAGTATGTAGTATATAGTAACAATGGATAACAATATAATATATATGTAGAATGACATATGCTATATTGTTGAATAGTTGCCTAACAACATATATGTACCAAATAGGAGAGTTTTTTTAAAAAAAAATGAAGAAATTAGTGGTTGAAGCCATACATTTTCCAGTTACAACGAGTGTCACGTGGTCTCATCAGCCGTGAGAGGGTTAACTATTTCTTCTAAAGCAACAGTTACTACGTTCATATTTTTTGTGCAGTTTGTAGTAATTTGTGCATTTATTTTCCGCTGATGATGTGTAGAACATTTAGTTAGCATATTTGGTTGAGATTTGGAAAAAATATACAGGGTGATGCAAAATTCAACTTTGTAGTACAGAAAGTATAAATTGGTTTTCAAAATAGGAAGAAAGTGCATATATTAACGACTGCCCTGTATGTACTTCTGAATGGCACAGTAACATATTCCTCTTTTATCATTCGTTAACCACAGTATGGTGTGTCAAAGCCACATATAATGGAATCGAATCTGTTTTATTTTGAAAAAAACTAAAAAAGAGAAACAAACGTTGTAACAGGAATTTTAACGTTCCTTCAAGGGCAAAGGACACTTATCGCAACAGGACAAAATGGAGGGGTTTCCTCTTCAATTTTAGCTTTATTTCGTCAAAATATGTAAATAAGTTTGGGAGATATGGCGAATAGTATGTAGTATATAGTAACAATGGATAACAATATAATATATATGTAGAATGACATATGCTATATTGTTGAATAGTTGCCTAACAACATATATATACCAAATAGGAGAGTTTTTTTTAAAAAATTGAAGAAATTAGTGGTTGAAGCCATACATTTTCCAGTTACAACGAGTGTCACGTGGTCTCATCAGCCGTGAGAGGGTTAACTATTTCTTCTAAAGCAACAGGTACTACGTTCATTTTTTAATGCAGTTTGTAGTAATTTGTGCATTTATTTTCCCGTGATGATGTGTAGAACATTTAGTTAGTATATTTAGTTGAGATTTGGAAAAAATATACAGGGAGATGCAAAATTCAGCTTTGTAGTACAGAAAGTATAAATTGGTTTTCAAAATGTGAAGAAAGTGCATATATTAACGAATGCCCTGTATGTACTTCTGAATGGCACAGTAACATATTCCTCTTTTATCATTCGTTAACCACAGTATGGTGTGTCAAAGCCACATATAATGGAATCGAATCTGTTTTATTTTGAAAAAACTAAAAATGAGAAACAAACCGTATAGGAGGAATTTTAACGTTTCTTCAAGGGCAAAGGACCTTAGCGCAACCGTACAAAATGGAGGGGTTTGCTCTTCAATTTTAGCTTTATTTCGTCAAAATATGTAAATAAGTTTGGGAGATATGGCGAATAGTATGTAGTATATAGTAACAATGATTAACAATATAATATATATGTAGAATGACATATGCTATATTGTTGAATAGTTGCCTAACAACATATATATACCAAATAGGAGAGTTTTTAAAAAAATTGAAGAAATTAGTGGTTGAAGCCATACATTTTCCAGTTACAACGAGTGTCACGTGGTCTCATCAGCCGTGAGAGGGTTAACAATTTTTTCTAGAGCAACAGGTTCTACGTTCATTTTTTAATGCAGTTTGTAGTAATTTGTGCATTTATTTTCCCGTGATGATGTGTAGAACATTTAGTTAGCATATTTGGTTGAGATTTGGAAAAAATATACAGGGTGATGCAAAATTCAGCTTTGTAGTACAGAAAGTATAAATTGGTTTTCAAAATGTGAAGAAAGTGCATATATTAACGAATGTCCTGTATGTACTTCTGAATGGCACAGTAACATATTCCTCTTTTATCATTCGTTAACCACAGTATGGTGTGTCAAAGCCACATATAACGGAATCGAATCTGTTTTATTTTGAAAAAAACTAAAAAAGAGAAACAAACGTTGTAACAGGAATTTTAACGTTTCTTCAAGCGCAAAGGACCTTTATCGCAACCGTACAAAATGGATAAGTTTGCTCTTCAATTTGAGCTTTATTTCGTCAAAATATGTAAATAAGTTTGGGAGATATGGCGAATAGTATGTAGTATATAGTAACAATGATTAACAATATAATATATATGTAGAATGATATATGCTATATTGTTGAATAGTTGCCTAACAACACATTTATACCAAATAGGGGAGTTTTTAAAAAAATTGAAGAAATTAGTGGTTGAAGCCATACATTTTCCAGTTACAACGATTGTCACGTTGTCTCATCAGCCGTGAGAGGGTTAACTATTTCTTCTAAAGCAACAGGTACTACGTTCATTTTTTTTGTGCAGTTTGTAGTAATTTGTGCATTAGTTTCCCATGATGATGTGTAGAACATTTAGTAAGCATATTTGGTTGAGATTTGGAAAAAATATACAGGGTGATGCGAAATTCAGCTTTGTAGTGCAGAAAGTTTAACTTGGTTTTCAAAATGTGAAGAAAGTGCATATATTAACGAATGCCCTGTATGTACTTCTGAATGGCACACTAACATACTCCCCTTTTATCATTCGTTAACCATAGTATGGTGTGTCAAAGCCACATATAATGGAATCGAATCTGTTTTATTTTGAAAAAAACTAAAAAACAGAAACAAACGTTATAAGAGGAATTTTAATGTTTCTTCAAGGGCAAAGGACCTTTATCGCAACCGTACAAAATGGATGGGTTTGCTCTTCAATTTGAGCTTTATTTCGTCAAAATATGTAAATAAGTTTGGGAGATATGGCGAATAGTATGTAGTATATAGTAACAATGTATAACAATATAATATATATGTAGAATGACATATGCTATATTGTTGAATAGTTGCCTAACAACATATATGTACCAAATAGGAGAGTTTTTTAAAAAAAAATTGAAGAAATTAGTGGTTGAAGCCATACATTTTCCAGTTACAACGAGTGTCACGTGGTCTCATCAGCCGTGAGAGGGTTAACTATTTCTTCTAAAGCAACAGATACTACGTTCATTTTTTAATGCAGTTTGTAGGAATTTGTGCATTTATTTTCCGCTGATGATGTGTAGAACATTTAGTTAGCATATTTGGTTGAGATTTGGAAAAAATATACAGGGTGATGCAAAATTCAGCTTTGTAGTACAGAAAGTATAAATTGGTTTTCAAAATAGGAAGAAAGTGCATATATTAACGAATGTCCTGTATGTACTTCTGAATGGCACAGTAACATATTCCTCTTTTATCATTCGTTAACCACAGTATGGTGTGTCAAAGCCACATATAATGGAATCGAATCTGTTTTATTTTGAAAAAAACTAAAAAAGAGAAACAAACGTTGTAACAGGAATTTTAACGTTTCTTCAAGGGCAAAGGACCTTTATCGCAACCGTACAAAATGGATAGGTTTGCTCTTCAATTTGAGCTTTATTTCGTCAAAATATGTAAATAAGTTTGGGAGATATGGCGAATAGTATGTAGTATATAGTAACAATGGATAACAATATAATATATATGTAGAATGACATATGCTATATTGTTGAATAGTTGCCTAACAACATATATGTACCAAATAGGAGAGTTTTTTTAAAAAAAATTGAAGAAATTAGTGGTTGAAGCCATACATTTTCCAGTTACAACGAGTGTCACGTGGTCTCATCAGCCGTGAGAGGGTTAACTATTTCTTCTAAAGCAACAGGTACTACGTTCATTTTTTTTGTGCAGTTTGTAGTAATTTGTGCATTTATTTTCCGCTGATGATGTGTAGAACATTTAGTTAGCATATTTGGTTGAGATTTGGAAAAAATATACAGGGTGATGCAAAATTCAACTTTGTAGTACAGAAAGTATAAATTGGTTTTCAAAATAGGAAGAAAGTGCATATATTAACGACTGCCCTGTATGTACTTCTGAATGGCACAGTAACATATTCCTCTTTTATCATTCGTTAACCACAGTATGGTGTGTCAAAGCCACATATAATGGAATCGAATCTGTTTTATTTTGAAAAAAACTAAAAAAGAGAAACAAACGTTGTAACAGGAATTTTAACGTTCCTTCAAGGGCAAAGGACACTTATCGCAACAGGACAAAATGGAGGGGTTTCCTCTTCAATTTTAGCTTTATTTCGTCAAAATATGTAAATAAGTTTGGGAGATATGGCGAATAGTATGTAGTATATAGTAACAATGGATAACAATATAATATATATGTAGAATGACATATGCTATATTGTTGAATAGTTGCCTAACAACATATATATACCAAATAGGAGAGTTTTTTTTAAAAAATTGAAGAAATTAGTGGTTGAAGCCATACATTTTCCAGTTACAACGAGTGTCACGTGGTCTCATCAGCCGTGAGAGGGTTAACTATTTCTTCTAAAGCAACAGGTACTACGTTCATTTTTTAATGCAGTTTGTAGTAATTTGTGCATTTATTTTCCCGTGATGATGTGTAGAACATTTAGTTAGTATATTTAGTTGAGATTTGGAAAAAATATACAGGGAGATGCAAAATTCAGCTTTGTAGTACAGAAAGTATAAATTGGTTTTCAAAATGTGAAGAAAGTGCATATATTAACGAATGCCCTGTATGTACTTCTGAATGGCACAGTAACATATTCCTCTTTTATCATTCGTTAACCACAGTATGGTGTGTCAAAGCCACATATAATGGAATCGAATCTGTTTTATTTTGAAAAAACTAAAAATGAGAAACAAACCGTATAGGAGGAATTTTAACGTTTCTTCAAGGGCAAAGGACCTTAGCGCAACCGTACAAAATGGAGGGGTTTGCTCTTCAATTTTAGCTTTATTTCGTCAAAATATGTAAATAAGTTTGGGAGATATGGCGAATAGTATGTAGTATATAGTAACAATGATTAACAATATAATATATATGTAGAATGACATATGCTATATTGTTGAATAGTTGCCTAACAACATATATATACCAAATAGGAGAGTTTTTAAAAAAATTGAAGAAATTAGTGGTTGAAGCCATACATTTTCCAGTTACAACGAGTGTCACGTGGTCTCATCAGCCGTGAGAGGTTTAACAATTTTTTCTAGAGCAACAGGTTCTACGTTCATTTTTTAATGCAGTTTGTAGTAATTTGTGCATTTATTTTCCCGTGATGATGTGTAGAACATTTAGTTAGCATATTTGGTTGAGATTTGGAAAAAATATACAGGGTGATGCAAAATTCAGCTTTGTAGTACGGAAAGTATAAATTGGTTTTCAAAATGTGAAGAAAGTGCATATATTAACGAATGTCCTGTATGTACTTCTGAATGGCACAGTAACATATTCCTCTTTTATCATTCGTTAACCACAGTATGGTGTGTCAAAGCCACATATAACGGAATCGAATCTGTTTTATTTTGAAAAAAACTAAAAAAGAGAAACAAACGTTGTAACAGGAATTTTAACGTTTCTTCAAGCGCAAAGGACCTTTATCGCAACCGTACAAAATGGATAAGTTTGCTCTTCAATTTGAGCTTTATTTCGTCAAAATATGTAAATAAGTTTGGGAGATATGACGAATAGTATGTAGTATATAGTAACAATGATTAACAATATAATATATATGTAGAATGATATATGCTATATTGTTGAATAGTTGCCTAACAACACATTTATACCAAATAGGGGAGTTTTTAAAAAAATTGAAGAAATTAGTGGTTGAAGCCATACATTTTCCAGTTACAACGATTGTCACGTTGTCTCATCAGCCGTGAGAGGGTTAACTATTTCTTCTAAAGCAACAGGTACTACGTTCATTTTTTTTGTGCAGTTTGTAGTAATTTGTGCATTAGTTTCCCATGATGATGTGTAGAACATTTAGTTAGCATATTTGGTTGAGATTTGGAAAAAATATACAGGGTGATGCAAAATTCAGCTTTGTAGTGCAGAAAGTTTAACTTGGTTTTCAAAATGTGAAGAAAGTGCATATATTAACGAATGCCCTGTATGTACTTCTGAATGGCACACTAACATACTCCCCTTTTATCATTCGTTAACCATAGTATGGTGTGTCAAAGCCACATATAATGGAATCGAATCTGTTTTATTTTGAAAAAAACTAAAAAACAGAAACAAACGTTATAAGAGGAATTTTAATGTTTCTTCAAGGGCAAAGGACCTTTATCGCAACCGTACAAAATGGATGGGTTTGCTCTTCAATTTGAGCTTTATTTCGTCAAAATATGTAAATAAGTTTGGGAGATATGGCGAATAGTATGTAGTATATAGTAACAATGGATAACAATATAATATATATGTAGAATGACATATGCTATATTGTTGAATAGTTGCCTAACAACATATATGTACCAAATAGGAGAGTTTTTTTAAAAAAAATTGAAGAAATTAGTGGTTGAAGCCATACATTTTCCAGTTACAACGAGTGTCACGTGGTCTCATCAGCCGTGAGAGGGTTAACTATTTCTTCTAAAGCAACAGGTACTACGTTCATTTTTTTTGTGCAGTTTGTAGTAATTTGTGCATTTATTTTCCGCTGATGATGTGTAGAACATTTAGTTAGCATATTTGGTTGAGATTTGGAAAAAATATACAGGGTGATGCAAAATTCAACTTTGTAGTACAGAAAGTATAAATTGGTTTTCAAAATAGGAAGAAAGTGCATATATTAACGACTGCCCTGTATGCACTTCTGAATGGCACAGTAACATATTCCTCTTTTATCATTCGTTAACCACAGTATGGTGTGTCAAAGCCACATATAATGGAATCGAATCTGTTTTATTTTGAAAAAAACTAAAAAAGAGAAACAAACGTTGTAACAGGAATTTTAACGTTCCTTCAAGGGCAAAGGACACTTATCGCAACCGTACAAAATGGAGGGGTTTGCTCTTCAATTTTAGCTTTATTTCGTCAAAATATGTAAATAAGTTTGGGAGATATGGCGAATAGTATGTAGTATATAGTAACAATGGATAACAATATAATATATATGTAGAATGACATATGCTATATTGTTGAATAGTTGCCTAACAACATATATATACCAAATAGGAGAGTTTTTTTTAAAAAATTGAAGAAATTAGTGGTTGAAGCCATACATTTTCCAGTTACAACGAGTGTCACGTGGTCTCATCAGCCGTGAGAGGGTTAACTATTTCTTCTAAAGCAACAGGTACTACGTTCATTTTTTTTGTGCAGTTTGTAGTAATTTGTGCATTTATTTTCCGCTGATGATGTGTAGAACATTTAGTTAGCATATTTGGTTGAGATTTGGAAAAAATATACAGGGTGATGCAAAATTCAACTTTGTAGTACAGAAAGTATAAATTGGTTTTCAAAATAGGAAGAAAGTGCATATATTAACGACTGCCCTGTATGTACTTCTGAATGGCACAGTAACATATTCCTCTTTTATCATTCGTTAACCACAGTATGGTGTGTCAAAGCCACATATAATGGAATCGAATCTGTTTTATTTTGAAAAAAACTAAAAAAGAGAAACAAACGTTGTAACAGGAATTTTAACGTTCCTTCAAGGGCAAAGGACACTTATCGCAACAGGACAAAATGGAGGGGTTTCCTCTTCAATTTTAGCTTTATTTCGTCAAAATATGTAAATAAGTTTGGGAGATATGGCGAATAGTATGTAGTATATAGTAACAATGGATAACAATATAATATATATGTAGAATGACATATGCTATATTGTTGAATAGTTGCCTAACAACATATATATACCAAATAGGAGAGTTTTTTTTAAAAAATTGAAGAAATTAGTGGTTGAAGCCATACATTTTCCAGTTACAACGAGTGTCACGTGGTCTCATCAGCCGTGAGAGGGTTAACTATTTCTTCTAAAGCAACAGGTACTACGTTCATTTTTTAATGCAGTTTGTAGTAATTTGTGCATTTATTTTCCCGTGATGATGTGTAGAACATTTAGTTAGTATATTTAGTTGAGATTTGGAAAAAATATACAGGGAGATGCAAAATTCAGCTTTGTAGTACAGAAAGTATAAATTGGTTTTCAAAATGTGAAGAAAGTGCATATATTAACGAATGCCCTGTATGTACTTCTGAATGGCACAGTAACATATTCCTCTTTTATCATTCGTTAACCACAGTATGGTGTGTCAAACCACATATAATGGAATCGAATCTGTTTTATTTTGAAAAAAACTAAAAAAGAGAAACAAACGTTGTAACAGGAATTTTAACGTTTCTTCAAGGGCAAAGGACCTTTATCGCAACCGTACAAAATGGATAGGTTTGCTCTTCAATTTGAGCTTTATTTCGTCAAAATATGTAAATAAGTTTGGGAGATATGGCGAATAGTATGTAGTATATAGTAACAATGGATAACAATATAATATATATGTAGAATGACATATGCTATATTGTTGAATAGTTGCCTAACAACATATATGTACCAAATAGGAGAGTTTTTTTAAAAAAAATTGAAGAAATTAGTGGTTGAAGCCATACATTTTCCAGTTACAACGAGTGTCACGTGGTCTCATCAGCCGTGAGAGGGTTAACTATTTCTTCTAAAGCAACAGGTACTACGTTCATTTTTTTTGTGCAGTTTGTAGTAATTTGTGCATTTATTTTCCGCTGATGATGTGTAGAACATTTAGTTAGCATATTTGGTTGAGATTTGGAAAAAATATACAGGGTGATGCAAAATTCAACTTTGTAGTACAGAAAGTATAAATTGGTTTTCAAAATAGGAAGAAAGTGCATATATTAACGACTGCCCTGTATGTACTTCTGAATGGCACAGTAACATATTCCTCTTTTATCATTCGTTAACCACAGTATGGTGTGTCAAAGCCACATATAATGGAATCGAATCTGTTTTATTTTGAAAAAAACTAAAAAAGAGAAACAAACGTTGTAACAGGAATTTTAACGTTCCTTCAAGGGCAAAGGACACTTATCGCAACCGTACAAAATGGAGGGGTTTGCTCTTCAATTTTAGCTTTATTTCGTCAAAATATGTAAATAAGTTTGGGAGATATGGCGAATAGTATGTAGTATATAGTAACAATGGATAACAATATAATATATATGTAGAATGACATATGCTATATTGTTGAATAGTTGCCTAACAACATATATGTACCAAATAGGAGAGTTTTTTAAAAAAAAATTGAAGAAATTAGTGGTTGAAGCCATACATTTTCCAGTTACAACGAGTGTCACGTGGTCTCATCAGCCGTGAGAGGGTTAACTATTTCTTCTAAAGCAACAGATACTACGTTCATTTTTTAATGCAGTTTGTAGGAATTTGTGCATTTATTTTCCGCTGATGATGTGTAGAACATTTAGTTAGCATATTTGGTTGAGATTTGGAAAAAATATACAGGGTGATGCAAAATTCAGCTTTGTAGTACAGAAAGTATAAATTGGTTTTCAAAATAGGAAGAAAGTGCATATATTAACGAATGTCCTGTATGTACTTCTGAATGGCACAGTAACATATTCCTCTTTTATCATTCGTTAACCACAGTATGGTGTGTCAAAGCCACATATAATGGAATCGAATCTGTTTTATTTTGAAAAAAACTAAAAAAGAGAAACAAACGTTGTAACAGGAATTTTAACGTTTCTTCAAGGGCAAAGGACCTTTATCGCAACCGTACAAAATGGATAGGTTTGCTCTTCAATTTGAGCTTTATTTCGTCAAAATATGTAAATAAGTTTGGGAGATATGGCGAATAGTATGTAGTATATAGTAACAATGGATAACAATATAATATATATGTAGAATGACATATGCTATATTGTTGAATAGTTGCCTAACAACATATATGTACCAAATAGGAGAGTTTTTTTAAAAAAAATTGAAGAAATTAGTGGTTGAAGCCATACATTTTCCAGTTACAACGAGTGTCACGTGGTCTCATCAGCCGTGAGAGGGTTAACTATTTCTTCTAAAGCAACAGGTACTACGTTCATTTTTTTTGTGCAGTTTGTAGTAATTTGTGCATTTATTTTCCGCTGATGATGTGTAGAACATTTAGTTAGCATATTTGGTTGAGATTTGGAAAAAATATACAGGGTGATGCAAAATTCAACTTTGTAGTACAGAAAGTATAAATTGGTTTTCAAAATAGGAAGAAAGTGCATATATTAACGACTGCCCTGTATGTACTTCTGAATGGCACAGTAACATATTCCTCTTTTATCATTCGTTAACCACAGTATGGTGTGTCAAAGCCACATATAATGGAATCGAATCTGTTTTATTTTGAAAAAAACTAAAAAAGAGAAACAAACGTTGTAACAGGAATTTTAACGTTCCTTCAAGGGCAAAGGACACTTATCGCAACCGTACAAAATGGAGGGGTTTGCTCTTCAATTTTAGCTTTATTTCGTCAAAATATGTAAATAAGTTTGGGAGATATGGCGAATAGTATGTAGTATATAGTAACAATGGATAACAATATAATATATATGTAGAATGACATATGCTATATTGTTGAATAGTTGCCTAACAACATATATATACCAAATAGGAGAGTTTTTTTTAAAAAATTGAAGAAATTAGTGGTTGAAGCCATACATTTTCCAGTTACAACGAGTGTCACGTGGTCTCATCAGCCGTGAGAGGGTTAACTATTTCTTCTAAAGCAACAGGTACTACGTTCATTTTTTAATGCAGTTTGTAGTAATTTGTGCATTTATTTTCCCGTGATGATGTGTAGAACATTTAGTTAGTATATTTAGTTGAGATTTGGAAAAAATATACAGGGAGATGCAAAATTCAGCTTTGTAGTACAGAAAGTATAAATTGGTTTTCAAAATGTGAAGAAAGTGCATATATTAACGAATGCCCTGTATGTACTTCTGAATGGCACAGTAACATATTCCTCTTTTATCATTCGTTAACCACAGTATGGTGTGTCAAAGCCACATATAATGGAATCGAATCTGTTTTATTTTGAAAAAACTAAAAATGAGAAACAAACCGTATAGGAGGAATTTTAACGTTTCTTCAAGGGCAAAGGACCTTAGCGCAACCGTACAAAATGGAGGGGTTTGCTCTTCAATTTTAGCTTTATTTCGTCAAAATATGTAAATAAGTTTGGGAGATATGGCGAATAGTATGTAGTATATAGTAACAATGATTAACAATATAATATATATGTAGAATGACATATGCTATATTGTTGAATAGTTGCCTAACAACATATATATACCAAATAGGAGAGTTTTTAAAAAAATTGAAGAAATTAGTGGTTGAAGCCATACATTTTCCAGTTACAACGAGTGTCACGTGGTCTCATCAGCCGTGAGAGGGTTAACAATTTTTTCTAGAGCAACAGGTTCTACGTTCATTTTTTAATGCAGTTTGTAGTAATTTGTGCATTTATTTTCCCGTGATGATGTGTAGAACATTTAGTTAGCATATTTGGTTGAGATTTGGAAAAAATATACAGGGTGATGCAAAATTCAGCTTTGTAGTACAGAAAGTATAAATTGGTTTTCAAAATGTGAAGAAAGTGCATATATTAACGAATGTCCTGTATGTACTTCTGAATGGCACAGTAACATATTCCTCTTTTATCATTCGTTAACCACAGTATGGTGTGTCAAAGCCACATATAACGGAATCGAATCTGTTTTATTTTGAAAAAAACTAAAAAAGAGAAACAAACGTTGTAACAGGAATTTTAACGTTTCTTCAAGCGCAAAGGACCTTTATCGCAACCGTACAAAATGGATAAGTTTGCTCTTCAATTTGAGCTTTATTTCGTCAAAATATGTAAATAAGTTTGGGAGATATGGCGAATAGTATGTAGTATATAGTAACAATGATTAACAATATAATATATATGTAGAATGATATATGCTATATTGTTGAATAGTTGCCTAACAACACATTTATACCAAATAGGGGAGTTTTTAAAAAAATTGAAGAAATTAGTGGTTGAAGCCATACATTTTCCAGTTACAACGATTGTCACGTTGTCTCATCAGCCGTGAGAGGGTTAACTATTTCTTCGAAAGCAACAGGTACTACGTTCATTTTCTTTGTGCAGTTTGTAGTAATTTGTGCATTAGTTTCCCATGATGATGTGTAGAACATTTAGTTAGCATATTTGGTTGAGATTTGGAAAAAATATACAGGGTGATGCAAAATTCAGCTTTGTAGTGCAGAAAGTTTAACTTGGTTTTCAAAATGTGAAGAAAGTGCATATATTAACGAATGCCCTGTATGTACTTCTGAATGGCACACTAACATACTCCCCTTTTATCATTCGTTAACCATAGTATGGTGTGTCAAAGCCACATATAATGGAATCGAATCTGTTTTATTTTGAAAAAAACTAAAAAACAGAAACAAACGTTATAAGAGGAATTTTAATGTTTCTTCAAGGGCAAAGGACCTTTATCGCAACCGTACAAAATGGATGGGTTTGCTCTTCAATTTTAGCTTTATTTCGTCAAAATATGTAAATAAGTTAGGGAGATATGGCGAATAGTATGTAGTATATAGTAACAATGTATAACAATATAATATATATGTAGAATGACATATGCTATATTGTTGAATAGTTGCCTAACAACATATATGTACCAAATAGGAGAGTTTTTTTAAAAAAATTGAAGAAATTAGTGGTTGAAGCCATACATTTTCCAGTTACAACGAGTGTCACGTGGTCTCATCAGCCGTGAGAGGGTTAACTATTTCTTCTAAAGCAACAGATACTACGTTCATTTTTTAATGCAGTTTGTAGGAATTTTGTGCATTTATTTTCCGCTGATGATGTGTAGGACATTTAGTTAGCATATTTGGTTGAGATTTGGAAAAAATATACAGGGTGATGCAAAATTCAGCTTTGTAGTACAGAAGTATAAATTGGTTTTCAAAATAGGAAGAAAGTGCATATATTAACGAATGTCCTGTATGTACTTCTGAATGGCACAGTAACATATTCCTCTTTTATCATTCGTTAACCACAGTATGGTGTGTCAAACCACATATAATGGAATCGAATCTGTTTTATTTTGAAAAAAACTAAAAAAGAGAAACAAACGTTGTAACAGGAATTTTAACGTTTCTTCAAGGGCAAAGGACCTTTATCGCAACCGTACAAAATGGATAGGTTTGCTCTTCAATTTGAGCTTTATTTCGTCAAAATATGTAAATAAGTTTGGGAGATATGGCGAATAGTATGTAGTATATAGTAACAATGGATAACAATATAATATATATGTAGAATGACATATGCTATATTGTTGAATAGTTGCCTAACAACATATATGTACCAAATAGGAGAGTTTTTTTAAAAAAAATTGAAGAAATTAGTGGTTGAAGCCATACATTTTCCAGTTACAACGAGTGTCACGTGGTCTCATCAGCCGTGAGAGGGTTAACTATTTCTTCTAAAGCAACAGGTACTACGTTCATTTTTTTTGTGCAGTTTGTAGTAATTTGTGCATTTATTTTCCGCTGATGATGTGTAGAACATTTAGTTAGCATATTTGGTTGAGATTTGGAAAAAATATACAGGGTGATGCAAAATTCAACTTTGTGGTACAGAAAGTATAAATTGGTTTTCAAATAGGAAGAAAGTGCATATATTAACGACTGCCCTGTATGTACTTCTGAATGGCACAGTAACATATTCCTCTTTTATCATTCGTTAACCACAGTATGGTGTGTCAAAGCCACATATAATGGAATCGAATCTGTTTTATTTTGAAAAAAACTAAAAAAGAGAAACAAACGTTGTAACAGGAATTTTAACGTTCCTTCAAGGGCAAAGGACACTTATCGCAACAGGACAAAATGGAGGGGTTTCCTCTTCAATTTTAGCTTTATTTCGTCAAAATATGTAAATAAGTTTGGGAGATATGGCGAATAGTATGTAGTATATAGTAACAATGGATAACAATATAATATATATGTAGAATGACATATGCTATATTGTTGAATAGTTGCCTAACAACATATATATACCAAATAGGAGAGTTTTTTTAAAAAAATTGAAGAAATTAGTGGTTGAAGCCATACATTTTCCAGTTACAACGAGTGTCACGTGGTCTCATCAGCCGTGAGAGGGTTAACTATTTCTTCTAAAGCAACAGGTACTACGTTCATTTTTTTAATGCAGTTTGTAGTAATTTGTGCATTTATTTTCCCGTGATGATGTGTAGAACATTTAGTTAGTATATTTAGTTGAGATTTGGAAAAAATATACAGGGAGATGCAAAATTCAGCTTTGTAGTACAGAAAGTATAAATTGGTTTTCTAAATGTGAAGAAAGTGCATATATTAACGAATGCCCTGTATGTACTTCTGAATGGCACAGTAACATATTCCTCTTTTATCATTCGTTAACCACAGTATGGTGTGTCAAAGCCACATATAATGGAATCGAATCTGTTTTATTTTGAAAAACTAAAAATGAGAAACAAACCGTATAGGAGGAATTTTAATGTTTCTTCAAGGGCAAAGGACCTTAGCGCAACCGTACAAAATGGAGGGGTTTGCTCTTCAATTTTAGCTTTATTTCGTCAAAATATGTAAATAAGTTGGGAGATATGGCGAATAGTATGTAGTATATAGTAACAATGATTAACAATATAATATATATGTAGAATGACATATGCTATATTGTTGAATAGTTGCCTAACAACATATATATACCAAATAGGAGAGTTTTTAAAAAAATTGAAGAAATTAGTGGTTGAAGCCATACATTTTCCAGTTACAACGAGTGTCACGTGGTCTCATCAGCCGTGAGAGGGTTAACAATTTTTTCTAGAGCAACAGGTTCTACGTTCATTTTTTAATGCAGTTTGTAGTAATTTGTGCATTTATTTTCCCGTGATGATGTGTAGAACATTTAGTTAGCATATTTGGTAGAAATTTGGAAAAAATATACAGGGTGATGCAAAATTCAGCTTTGTAGTACAGAAAGTATAAATTGGTTTTCAAAATGTGAAGAAAGTGCATATATTAACGAATGTCCTGTATGTACTTCTGAATGGCACAGTAACATATTCCTCTTTTATCATTCGTTAACCACAGTATGGTGTGTCAAAGCCACATATAATGGAATCGAATCTGTTTTATTTTGAAAAAAACTAAAAAAGAGAAACAAACGTTGTAACAGGAATTTTAACGTTTCTTCAAGCGCAAAGGACCTTTATCGCAACCGTACAAAATGGATAAGTTTGCTCTTCAATTTGAGCTTTATTTCGTCAAAATATGTAAATAAGTTTGGGAGATATGGCGAATAGTATGTAGTATATAGTAACAATGATTAACAATATAATATATATGTAGAATGATATATGCTATATTGTTGAATAGTTGCCTAACAACACATTTATACCAAATAGGGGAGTTTTTAAAAAAATTGAAGAAATTAGTGGTTGAAGCCATACATTTTCCAGTTACAACGATTGTCACGTTGTCTCATCAGCCGTGAGAGGGTTAACTATTTCTTCTAAAGCAACAGGTACTACGTTCATTTTTTTTTGTGCAGTTTGTAGTAATTTGTGCATTAGTTTCCCATGATGATGTGTAGAACATTTAGTTAGCATATTTGGTTGAGATTTGGAAAAAATATACAGGGTGATGCAAAATTCAGCTTTGTAGTACAGAAAGTATAAATTGGTTTTCAAAATAGGAAGAAAGTGCATATATTAACGAATGTCCTGTATGTACTTCTGAATGGCACAGTAACATATTCCTCTTTTATCATTCGTTAACCACAGTATGGTGTGTCAAAGCCACATATAATGGAATCGAATCTGTTTTATTTTGAAAAAAACTAAAAAAGAGAAACAAACGTTGTAACAGGAATTTTAACGTTTCTTCAAGGGCAAAGGACCTTTATCGCAACCGTACAAAATGGATAGGTTTGCTCTTCAATTTGAGCTTTATTTCGTCAAAATATGTAAATAAGTTTGGGAGATATGGCGAATAGTATGTAGTATATAGTAACAATGGATAACAATATAATATATATGTAGAATGACATATGCTATATTTTTGAATAGTTGCCTAACAACATATATGTACCAAATAGGAGAGTTTTTTTAAAAAAAATTGAAGAAATTAGTGGTTGAAGCCATACATTTTCCAGTTACAACGAGTGTCACGTGGTCTCATCAGCCGTGAGAGGGTTAACTATTTCTTCTAAAGCAACAGGTACTACGTTCATTTTTTAATGCAGTTTGTAGTAATTTGTGCATTTATTTTCCGCTGATGATGTGTAGAACATTTAGTTAGCATATTTGGTTGAGATTTGGAAAAAATATACAGGGTGATGCAAAATTCAACTTTGTAGTACAGAAAGTATAAATTGGTTTTCAAAATAGGAAGAAAGTGCATATATTAACGACTGCCCTGTATGTACTTCTGAATGGCACAGTAACATATTCCTCTTTTATCATTCGTTAACCACAGTATGGTGTGTCAAAGCCACATATAATGGAATCGAATCTGTTTTATTTTGAAAAAAACTAAAAAAGAGAAACAAACGTTGTAACAGGAATTTTAACGTTCCTTCAAGGGCAAAGGACACTTATCGCAACAGGACAAAATGGAGGGGTTTCCTCTTCAATTTTAGCTTTATTTCGTCAAAATATGTAAATAAGTTTGGGAGATATGGCGAATAGTATGTAGTATATAGTAACAATAGATAACAATATAATATATATGTAGAATGACATATGCTATATTGTTGAATAGTTGCCTAACAACATATATATACCAAATAGGAGAGTTTTTTAAAAAAAATTGAAGAAATTAGTGGTTGAAGCCATTCATTTTCCAGTTACAACGAGTGTCACGTGGTCTCATCAGCCGTGAGAGGGTTAACTATTTCTTCTAAAGCAACAGGTACTACGTTCATTTTTTAATGCAGTTTGTAGTAATTTGTGCATTTATTTTCCCGTGATGATGTGTAGAACATTTAGTTAGTATATTTAGTTGAGATTTGGAAAAAATATACAGGGAGATGCAAAATTCAGCTTTGTAGTACAGAAAGTATAAATTGGTTTTCAAAATGTGAAGAAAGTGCATATATTAACGAATGCCCTGTATGTACTTCTGAATGGCACAGTAACATATTCCTCTTTTATCATTCGTTAACCACAGTATGGTGTGTCAAAGCCACATATAATGGAATCGAATCTGTTTTATTTTGAAAAAACTAAAAATGAAAAAAAAACCGTATAGGAGGAATTTTAACGTTTCTTCAATGGCAAAGGACCTTAGCGCAACCGTACAAAATGGAGGGGTTTGCTCTTCAATTTTAGCTTTATTTCGTTAAAATATGTAAATAAGTTTGGGAGATATGGCGAATAGTATGTAGTATATAGTAACAATGATTAACAATATAATATATATGTAGAATGACATATGCTATATTGTTGAATAGTTGCCTAACAACATATATATACCAAATAGGAGAGTTTTTAAAAAAATTGAAGAAATTAGTGGTTGAAGCCATACATTTTCCAGTTACAACGAGTGTCACGTGGTCTCATCAGCCGTGAGAGGGTTAACAATTTTTTCTAGAGCAACAGGTTCTACGTTCATTTTCTAATGCAGTTTGTAGTAATTTGTGCATTTATTTTCCCGTGATGATGTGTAGAACATTTAGTTAGCATATTTGGTTGAGATTTGGAAAAAATATACAGGGTGATGCAAAATTCAACTTTGTAGTACAGAAAGTATAAATTGGTTTTCAAAATGTGAAGAAAGTGCATATATTAACGAATGTCCTGTATGTACTTCTGAATGGCACAGTAACATATTCCTCTTTTATCATTCGTTAACCACAGTATGGTGTGTCAAAGCCACATATAATGGAATCGAATCTGTTTTATTTTGAAAAAAACTAAAAAAGAGAAACAAACGTTGTAACAGGAATTTTAACGTTTCTTCAAGCGCAAAGGACCTTTATCGCAACCGTACAAAATGGATAAGTTTGCTCTCCAATTTGAGCTTTATTTCGTCAAAATATGTAAATAAGTTTGGGAGATATGGCGAATAGTATGTAGTATATAGTAACAATGGATAACAATATAATATATATGTAGAATGACATATGCTATATTCTTGAATAGTTGCCTAACAACATATATGTACCAAATAGGAGAGTTTTTTTAAAAAAATTGAAGAAATTAGTGGTTGAAGCCATACATTTTCCAGTTACAACGAGTGTCACGTGGTCTCATCAGCCGTGAGAGGGTTAACTATTTCTTCTAAAGCAACAGGTACTACGTTCATTTTTTTTGTGCAGTTTGTAGTAATTTGTGCATTTATTTTCCGCTGATGATGTGTAGAACATTTAGTTAGCATATTTGGTTGAGATTTGGAAAAAATATACAGGGTGATGCAAAATTCAACTTTGTAGTGCAGAAAGTATAAATTGGTTTTCAAAATAGGAAGAAAGTTCATATATTAACGACTGCCCTGTATGTACTTCTGAATGGCATAGTAACGTATTCCTCTTTTATCATTCGTTAACCACAGTATGGTGTGTCAAAGCCACATATAATGGAATCGAATCTGTTTTATTTTGAAAAAACTAAAAAAGAGAAACAAATGTTAGAAGAGTAACTTTAACGTTCCTTTAAGGGCAAAGGACACTTATCGCAACAGGACAAAATGGAGGGGTTTGCTCTTCAATTTTAGCTTTATTTCGTCAAAATATGTAAATAAGTTTGGGAGATATGGCGAATAGTATGTAGTATATAGTAACAATGGATAACAATATAATATATATGTAGAATGACATATGCTATATTGTTGAATAGTTGCCTAACAACATATATATACCAAATAGGAGAGTTTTTTAAAAAAAAAATTGAAGAAATTAGTGGTTGAAGCCATACATTTTCCAGTTACAACGAGTGTCACGTGGTCTCATCAGCCGTGAGAGGGTTAACTATTTCTTCTAAAGCAACAGGTACTACGTTCATTTTTTAATGCAGTTTGTAGTAATTTGTGCATTTATTTTCCCGTGATGATGTGTAGAACATTTAGTTAGTATATTTAGTTGAGATTTGGAAAAAATATACAGGGTGATGCAAAATTCAGCTTTGTAGTACAGAAAGTATAAATTGGTTTTCAAAATGTGAAGAAAGTGCATATATTAACGAATGCCCTGTATGTACTTCTGAATGGCACAGCAACATATTCCTCTTTTATCATTCGTTAACCACAGTATGGTGTGTCAAAGCCACATATAATGGAATCGAATCTGTTTTATTTTGAAAAAACTAAAAATGAGAAACAAAACGTATAGGAGGAATTTTAACGTTTCTTGAAGGGCAAAGGACCTTAGCGCAACCGTACAAAATGGAGGGGTTTCCTCTTCAATTTTAGCTTTATTTCGTCAAAATATGTAAATAAGTTTGGGAGATATGGCGAATAGTATGTAGTATATAGTAACAATGATTAACAATATAATATATATGTAGAATGATATATGCTATATTGTTGAATAGTTGCCTAACAACACATTTATACCAAATAGGGGAGTTTTTAAAGAAAATTGAAGAAATTAGTGGTTGAAGCCATACATTTTCCAGTTACAACGATTGTCACGTTGTCTCATCAGCCGTGAGAGGGTTAACAATTTCTTCTAAAGCAACAGGTACTACGTTCATTTTTTTGTGCAGTTTGTAGTAATTTGTGCATTAGTTTCCCATGATGATGTGTAGAACATTTAGTTAGCATATTTGGTTGAGATTTGGAAAAAATATACAGGGTGATGCAAAATTCAGCTTTGTAGTGCAGAAAGTTTAACTTGGTTTTCAAAATGTGAAGAAAGTGCATATATTAACGAATGCCCTGTATGTACTTCTGAATGGCACACTAACATACTACCCTTTTATCATTCGTTAACCATAGTATGGTGTGTCAAAGCCACATATAATGGAATCGAATCTGTTTTATTTTGAAAAAAACTAAAAAAGAGAAACAAACGTTGTAACAGGAATTTTAACGTTCCTTCAAGGGCAAAGGACACTTATCGCAACAGGACAAAATGGAGGGGTTTCCTCTTCAATTTTAGCTTTATTTCGTCAAAATATGTAAATAAGTTTGGGAGATATGGCGAATAGTATGTAGTATATAGTAACAATAGATAACAATATAATATATATGTAGAATGACATATGCTATATTGTTGAATAGTTGCCTAACAACATATATATACCAAATAGGAGAGTTTTTTTAAAAAAATTGAAGAAATTAGTGGTTGAAGCCATACATTTTCCAGTTACAACGAGTGTCACGTGGTCTCATCAGCCGTGAGAGGGTTAACTATTTCTTCTAAAGCAACAGGTACTACGTTCATTTTTTAATGCAGTTTGTAGTAATTTGTGCATTTATTTTCCCGTGATGATGTGTAGAACATTTAGTTAGTATATTTAGTTGAGATTTGGAAAAAATATACAGGGAGATGCAAAATTCAGCTTTGTAGTACAGAAAGTATAAATTGGTTTTCAAAATGTGAAGAAAGTGCATATATTAACGAATGCCCTGTATGTACTTCTGAATGGCACAGTAACATATTCCTCTTTTATCATTCGTTAACCACAGTATGGTGTGTCAAAGCCACATATAATGGAATCGAATCTGTTTTATTTTGAAAAAACTAAAAATGAGAAACAAACCGTATAAAAGGAATTTTAACGTTTCTTCAAGGGCAAAGGACCTTAGCGCAACCGTACAAAATGGAGGGGTTTGCTCTTCAATTTTAGCTTTATTTCGTCAAAATATGTAAATAAGTTTGGGAGATATGGCGAATAGTATGTAGTATATAGTAACAATGATTAACAATACAATATATATGTAGAATGACATATGCTATATTGTTGAATAGTTGCCTAACAACATATATATACCAAATGGGAGAGTTTTTAAAAAAATTGAAGAAATTAGTGGTTGAAGCCATACATTTTCCAGTTACAACGAGTGTCACGTGGTCTCATCAGCCGTGAGAGGGTTAACAATTTTTTCTAGAGCAACAGGTTCTACGTTCATTTTTTAATGCAGTTTGTAGGAATTTGTGCATTTATTTTCCGCTGATGATGTGTAGAACATTTAGTTAGCATATTTGGTTGAGATTTGGAAAAAATATACAGGGTGATGCAAAATTCAGCTTTGTAGTACAGAAAGTATAAATTGGTTTTCAAAATGTGAAGAAAGTGCATATATTAACGAATGTCCTGTATGTACTTCTGAATGGCACAGTAACATATTCCTCTTTTATCATTCGTTAACCACAGTATGGTGTGTCAAAGCCACATATAATGGAATCGAATCTGTTTTATTTTGAAAAAAACTAAAAAAGAGAAACAAACGTTGTAACAGGAATTTTAACGTTTCTTCAAGGACAAAGGACCTTTATCGCAACCGTACAAAATGGATAGGTTTGCTCTTCAATTTGAGCTTTATTTCGTCAAAATATGTAAATAAGTTTGGGAGATATGGCGAATAGTATGTAGTATATAGTAACAATGGATAACAATATAATATATATGTAGAATGACATATGCTATATTGTTGAATAGTTGCCTAACAACATATATGTACCAAATAGGAGAGTTTTTTTAAAAAAAATTGAAGAAATTAGTGGTTGAAGCCATACATTTTCCAGTTACAACGAGTGTCACGTGGTCTCATCAGCCGTGAGAGGGTTAACTATTTCTTCTAAAGCAACAGGTACTACGTTCATTTTTTTTGTGCAGTTTGTAGTAATTTGTGCATTTATTTTCCGCTGATGATGTGTAGAACATTTAGTTAGCATATTTGGTTGAGATTTGGAAAAAATATACAGGGTGATGCAAAATTCAACTTTGTAGTACAGAAATTATAAATTGGTTTTCAAAATAGGAAGAAAGTGCATATATTAACGACTGCCCTGTATGTACTTCTGAATGGCACAGTAACATATTCCTCTTTTATCATTCGTTAACCACAGTATGGTGTGTCAAAGCCACATATAATGGAATCGAATCTGTTTTATTTTGAAAAAAACTAAAAAAGAGAAACAAACGTTGTAACAGGAATTTTAACGTTCCTTCAAGGGCAAAGGACACTTATCGCAACAGGACAAAATGGAGGGGTTTCCTCTTCAATTTTAGCTTTATTTCGTCAAAATATGTAAATAAGTTTGGGAGATATGGCGAATAGTATGTAGTATATAGTAACAATGGATAACAATATAATATATATGTAGAATGACATATGCTATATTGTTGAATAGTTGCCTAACAACATATATATACCAAATAGGAGAGTTTTTTAAAAAAAATTGAAGAAATTAGTGGTTGAAGCCATACATTTTCCAGTTACAACGAGTGTCACGTGGTCTCATCAGCCGTGAGAGGGTTAACTATTTCTTCTAAAGCAACAGGTACTACGTTCATTTTTTAATGCAGTTTGTAGTAATTTGTGCATTTATTTTCCCGTGATGATGTGTAGAACATTTAGTTAGTATATTTAGTTGAGATTTGGAAAAAATATACAGGGAGATGCAAAATTCAGCTTTGTAGTACAGAAAGTATAAATTGGTTTTCAAAATGTGAAGAAAGTGCATATATTAACGACTGCCCTGTATGTACTTCTGAATGGCACAGTAACATATTCCTCTTTTATCATTCGTTAACCACAGTATGGTGTGTCAAAGCCACATATAATGGAATCGAATCTGTTTTATTTTGAAAAAAACTAAAAAAGAGAAACAAACAATGTAACAGGAATTTTAACGTTTCTTCAAGGACAAAGGACCTTTATCGCAACCGTACAAAATGGATAGGTTTGCTCTTCAATTTGAGCTTTATTTCGTCAAAATATGTAAATAAGTTTGGGAGATATGGCGAATAGTATGTAGTATATAGTAACAATGGATAACAATATAATATATATGTAGAATGACATATGCTATATTGTTGAATAGTTGCCTAACAACATATATGTACCAAATAGGAGAGTTTTTTTAAAAAAAATTGAAGAAATTAGTGGTTGAAGCCATACATTTTCCAGTTACAACGAGTGTCACGTGGTCTCATCAGCCGTGAGAGGGTTAACTATTTCTTCTAAAGCAACAGGTACTACGTTCATTTTCTTTGTGCAGTTTGTAGTAATTTGTGCATTTATTTTCCGCTGATGATGTGTAGAACATTTAGTTAGCATATTTGGTTGAGATTTGGAAAAAATATACAGGGTGATGCAAAATTCAACTTTGTAGTGCAGAAAGTATAAATTGGTTTTCAAAATAGGAAGAAAGTGCATATATTAACGACTGCCCTGTATGTACTTCTGAATGGCACAGTAACATATTCCTCTTTTATCATTCGCTAACCACAGTATGATGTGTCAAAGCCACATATAATGGAATCGAATCTGTTTTATTTTGAAAAAAACTAAAAAAGAGAAACAAACGTTGTAACAGGAATTTTAACGTTCCTTCAAGGGCAAAGGACACTTATCGCAACAGGACAAAATGGAGGGGTTTCCTCTTCAATTTTAGCTTTATTTCGTCAAAATATGTAAATAAGTTTGGGAGATATGGCGAATAGTATGTAGTATATAGTAACAATGGATAACAATATAATATATATTTAGAATGACATATGCTATATTGTTGAATAGTTGCCTAACAACATATATATACCAAATAGGAGAGTTTTTTTAAAAAAATTGAAGAAATTAGTGGTTGAAGCCATACATTTTCCAGTTACAACGAGTGTCACGTGGTCTCATCAGCCGTGAGAGGGTTAACTATTTCTTCTAAAGCAACAGGTACTACGTTCATTTTTTAATGCAGTTTGTAGTAATTTGTGCATTTATTTTCCCGTGATGATGTGTAGAACATTTAGTTAGTATATTTAGTTGAGATTTGGAAAAAATATACAGGGAGATGCAAAATTCAGCTTTGTAGTACAGAAAGTATAAATTGGTTTTCAAAATGTGAAGAAAGTGCATATATTAACGAATGCCCTGTATGTACTTCTGAATGGCACAGTAACATATTCCTCTTTTATCATTCGTTAACCACAGTATGGTGTGTCAAAGCCACATATAATGGAATCGAATCTGTTTTATTTTGAAAAAACTAAAAAAGAGAAACAAACGTTGTAACAGGAATTTTAACGTTTCTTCAAGGGCAAAGGACCTTAGCGCAACCGTACAAAATGGAGGGGTTTGCTCTTCAATTTTAGCTTTATTTCGTCAAAATATGTAAATAAGTTTGGGAGATATGGCGAATAGTATGTAGTATATAGTAACAATGATTAACAATATAATATATATGTTGAATGACGTATGCTATATTGTTGAATAGTTGCCTAACAACATATATATACCAAATAGGAGAGTTTTTAAAAAAATTGAAGAAATTAGTGGTTGAAGCCATACATTTTCCAGTTACAACGAGTGTCACGTGGTCTCATCAGCCGTGAGAGGGTTAACAATTTTTTCTAGAGCAACAGGTTCTACGTTCATTTTTTAATGCAGTTTGTAGGAATTTGTGCATTTATTTTCCGCTGATGATGTGTAGAACATTTAGTTAGCATATTTGGTTGAGATTTGGAAAAAATATACAGGGTGATGCAAAATTCAGCTTTGTAGTACAGAAAGTATAAATTGGTTTTCAAAATGTGAAGAAAGTGCATATATTAACGAATGTCCTGTATGTACTTCTGAATGGCACAGTAACATATTCCTCTTTTATCATTCGTTAACCACAGTATGGTGTGTCAAAGCCACATATAATGGAATCGAATCTGTTTTATTTTGAAAAAAACTAAAAAAGAGAAACAAACGTTGTAACAGGAATTTTAACGTTTCTTCAAGGACAAAGGACCTTTATCGCAACCGTACAAAATGGATAGGTTTGCTCTTCAATTTGAGCTTTATTTCGTCAAAATATGTAAATAAGTTTGGGAGATATGGCGAATAGTATGTAGTATATAGTAACAATGGATAACAATATAATATATATGTAGAATGACATATGCTATATTGTTGAATAGTTGCCTAACAACATATATGTACCAAATAGGAGAGTTTTTTTAAAAAAAATTGAAGAAATTAGTGGTTGAAGCCATACATTTTCCAGTTACAACGAGTGTCACGTGGTCTCATCAGCCGTGAGAGGGTTAACTATTTCTTCTAAAGCAACAGGTACTACGTTCATTTTTTTTGTGCAGTTTGTAGTAATTTGTGCATTTATTTTCCGCTGATGATGTGTAGAACATTTAGTTAGCATATTTGGTTGAGATTTGGAAAAAATATACAGGGTGATGCAAAATTCAACTTTGTAGTACAGAAAGTATAAATTGGTTTTCAAAATAGGAAGAAAGTGCATATATTAACGACTGCCCTGTATGTACTTCTGAATGGCACAGTAACATATTCCTCTTTTATCATTCGTTAACCACAGTATGATGTGTCAAAGCCACATATAATGGAATCGAATCTGTTTTATTTTGAAAAAAACTAAAAAAGAGAAACAAACGTTGTAACAGGAATTTTAACGTTCCTTCAAGGGCAAAGGACACTTATCGCAACAGGACAAAATGGAGGGGTTTCCTCTTCAATTTTAGCTTTATTTCGTCAAAATATGTAAATAAGTTTGGGAGATATGGCGAATAGTATGTAGTATATAGTAACAATGGATAACAATATAATATATATGTAGAATGACATATGCTATATTGTTGAATAGTTGATTAACAACATATATATACCAAATAGGAGAGTTTTTTAAAAAAAATTGAAGAAATTAGTGGTTGAAGCCATACATTTTCCAGTTACAACGAGTGTCACGTGGTCTCATCAGCCGTGAGAGGGTTAACTATTTCTTCTAAAGCAACAGGTACTACGTTCATTTTTTAATGCAGTTTGTAGTAATTTGTGCATTTATTTTCCCGTGATGATGTGTGGAACATTTAGTTAGTATATTTAGTTGAGATTTGGAAAAAATATACAGGGAGATGCAAAATTCAGCTTTGTAGTACAGAAAGTATAAATTGGTTTTCAAAATGTGAAGAAAGTGCATATATTAACGAATGCCCTGTATGTACTTCTGAATGGCACAGTAACATATTCCTCTTTTATCATTCGTTAACCACAGTATGGTGTGTCAAAGCCACATATAATGGAATCGAATCTGTTTTATTTTGAAAAAACTAAAAATGAGAAACAAACCGTATAAAAGGAATTTTAACGTTTCTTCAAGGGCAAAGGACCTTAGCGCAACCGTACAAAATGGAGGGGTTTGCTCTTCAATTTTTGCTTTATTTCGTCAAAATATGTAAATAAGTTTGGGAGATATGGCGAATAGTATGTAGTATATAGTAACAATGATTAACAATATAATATATATGTAGAATGACATATGCTATATTGTTGAATAGTTGCCTAACAACATATATATACCAAATAGGAGAGTTTTTAAAAAAATTGAAGAAATTAGTGGTTGAAGCCATACACTTTCCAGTTACAACGAGTGTCACGTGGTCTCATCAGCCGTGAGAGGGTTAACAATTTTTTCTAGAGCAACAGGTTCTACGTTCATTTTTTAATGCAGTTTGTAGGAATTTGTGCATTTATTTTCCGCTGATGATGTGTAGAACATTTAGTTAGCATATTTGGTTGAGATTTGGAAAAAATATACAGGGTGATGCAAAATTCAGCTTTGTAGTACAGAAAGTATAAATTGGTTTTCAAAATGTGAAGAAAGTGCATATATTAACGAATGTCCTGTATGTACTTCTGAATGGCACAGTAACATATTCCTCTTTTATCATTCGTTAACCACAGTATGGTGTGTCAAAGCCACATATAATGGAATCGAATCTGTTTTATTTTGAGAAAAACTAAAAAAGAGAAACAAACGTTGTAACAGGAATTTTAACGTTTCTTCAAGGACAAAGGACCTTTATCGCAACCGTACAAAATGGATAGGTTTGCTCTTCAATTTGAGTTTTATTTCGTCAAAATATGTAAATAAGTTTGGGAGATATGGCGAATAGTATGTAGTATATAGTAACAATGGATAACAATATAATATATATGTAGAATGACATATGCTATATTGTTGAATAGTTGCCTAACAACATATATGTACCAAATAGGAGAGTTTTTTTAAAAAAAATTGAAGAAATTAGTGGTTGAAGCCATACATTTTCCAGTTACAACGAGTGTCACGTGGTCTCATCAGCCGTGAGAGGGTTAACTATTTCTTCTAAAGCAACAGGTACTACGTTCATTTTTTTTGTGCAGTTTGTAGTAATTTGTGCATTTATTTTCCGCTGATGATGTGTAGAACATTTAGTTAGCATATTTGGTTGAGATTTGGAAAAAATATACAGGGTGATGCAAAATTCAACTTTGTAGTACAGAAATTATAAATTGGTTTTCAAAATAGGAAGAAAGTGCATATATTAACGACTGCCCTGTATGTACTTCTGAATGGCACAGTAACATATTCCTCTTTTATCATTCGTTAACCACAGTATGGTGTGTCAAAGCCACATATAATGGAATCGAATCTGTTTTATTTTGAAAAAAACTAAAAAAGAGAAACAAACGTTGTAACAGGAATTTTAACGTTACTTCAAGGGCAAAGGACACTTATCGCAACAGGACAAAATGGAGGGGTTTCCTCTTCAATTTTAGCTTTATTTCGTCAAAATATGTAAATAAGTTTGGGAGATATGGCGAATAGTATGTAGTATATAGTAACAATGGATAACAATATAATATATAATATGTAGAATGACATATGCTATATTGTTGAATAGTTGCCTAACAACATATATATACCAAATAGGAGAGTTTTTTAAAAAAAATTGAAGAAATTAGTGGTTGAAGCCATACATTTTCCAGTTACAACGAGTGTCACGTGGTCTCATCAGCCGTGAGAGGGTTAACTATTTCTTCTAAAGCAACAGGTACTACGTTCATTTTTTAATGCAGTTTGTAGTAATTTGTGCATTTATTTTCCCGTGATGATGTGTAGAACATTTAGTTAGTATATTTAGTTGAGATTTGGAAAAAATATACAGGGAGATGCAAAATTCAGCTTTGTAGTACAGAAAGTATAAATTGGTTTTCAAAATGTGAAGAAAGTGCATATATTAACGACTGCGCTGTATGTACTTCTGAATGGCACAGTAACATATTCCTCTTTTATCATTCGTTAACCACAGTATGGTGTGTCAAAGCCACATATAATGGAATCGAATCTGTTTTATTTTGAAAAAAACTAAAAAAGAGAAACAAACAATGTAACAGGAATTTTAACGTTTCTTCAAGGACAAAGGACCTTTATCGCAACCGTACAAAATGGATAGGTTTGCTCTTCAATTTGAGCTTTATTTCGTCAAAATATGTAAATAAGTTTGGGAGATATGGCGAATAGTATGTAGTATATAGTAACAATGGATAACAATATAATATATATGTAGAATGACATATGCTATATTGTTGAATAGTTGCCTAACAACATATATGTACCAAATAGGAGAGTTTTTTTAAAAAAAATTGAAGAAATTAGTGGTTGAAGCCATACATTTTCCAGTTACAACGAGTGTCACGTGGTCTCATCAGCCGTGAGAGGGTTAACTATTTCTTCTAAAGCAACAGGTACTACGTTCATTTTTTTTGTGCAGTTTGTAGTAATTTGTGCATTTATTTTCCGCTGATGATGTGTAGAACATTTAGTTAGCATATTTGGTTGAGATTTGGAAAAAATATACAGGGTGATGCAAAATTCAACTTTGTAGTACAGAAAGTATAAATTGGTTTTCAAAATAGGAAGAAAGTGCATATATTAACGACTGCCCTGTATGTACTTCTGAATGGCACAGTAACATATTCCTCTTTTATCATTCGTTAACCACAGTATGATGTGTCAAAGCCACATATAATGGAATCGAATCTGTTTTATTTTGAAAAAAACTAAAAAAGAGAAACAAACGTTGTAACAGGAATTTTAACGTTCCTTCAAGGGCAAAGGACACTTATCGCAACAGGACAAAATGGAGGGGTTTCCTCTTCAATTTTAGCTTTATTTCGTCAAAATATGTAAATAAGTTTGGGAGATATGGCGAATAGTATGTAGTATATAGTAACAATGGATAACAATATAATATATATGTAGAATGACATATGCTATATTGTTGAATAGTTGCCTAACAACATATATATACCAAATAGGAGAGTTTTTTTTAAAAAATTGAAGAAATTAGTGGTTGAAGCCATACATTTTCCAGTTACAACGAGTGTCACGTGGTCTCATCAGCCGTGAGAGGGTTAACTATTTCTTCTAAAGCAACAGGTACTACGTTCATTTTTTAATGCAGTTTGTAGTAATTTGTGCATTTATTTTCCCGTGATGATGTGTAGAACATTTAGTTAGTATATTTAGTTGAGATTTGGAAAAAATATACAGGGAGATGCAAAATTCAGCTTTGTAGTACAGAAAGTATAAATTGGTTTTCAAAATGTGAAGAAAGTGCATATATTAACGAATGCCCTGTATGTACTTCTGAATGGCACAGTAACATATTCCTCTTTTATCATTCGTTAACCACAGTATGGTGTGTCAAAGCCACATATAATGGAATCGAATCTGTTTTATTTTGAAAAAACTAAAAAAGAGAAACAAACGTTGTAACAGGAATTTTAACGTTTCTTCAAGGGCAAAGGACCTTAGCGCAACCGTACAAAATGGAGGGGTTTGCTCTTCAATTTTAGCTTTATTTCGTCAAAATATGTAAATAAGTTTGGGAGATATGGCGAATAGTATGTAGTATATAGTAACAATGATTAACAATATAATATATATGTTGAATGACGTATGCTATATTGTTGAATAGTTGCCTAACAACATATATATACCAAATAGGAGAGTTTTTAAAAAAATTGAAGAAATTAGTGGTTGAAGCCATACATTTTCCAGTTACAACGAGTGTCACGTGGTCTCATCAGCCGTGAGAGGGTTAACAATTTTTTCTAGAGCAACAGGTTCTACGTTCATTTTTTAATGCAGTTTGTAGGAATTTGTGCATTTATTTTCCGCTGATGATGTGTAGAACATTTAGTTAGCATATTTGGTTGAGATTTGGAAAAAATATACAGGGTGATGCAAAATTCAGCTTTGTAGTACAGAAAGTATAAATTGGTTTTCAAAATGTGAAGAAAGTGCATATATTAACGAATGTCCTGTATGTACTTCTGAATGGCACAGTAACATATTCCTCTTTTATCATTCGTTAACCACAGTATGGTGTGTCAAAGCCACATATAATGGAATCGAATCTGTTTTATTTTGAAAAAAACTAAAAAAGAGAAACAAACGTTGTAACAGGAATTTTAACGTTTCTTCAAGGACAAAGGACCTTTATCGCAACCGTACAAAATGGATAGGTTTGCTCTTCAATTTGAGCTTTATTTCGTCAAAATATGTAAATAAGTTTGGGAGATATGGCGAATAGTATGTAGTATATAGTAACAATGGATAACAATATAATATATATGTAGAATGACATATGCTATATTGTTGAATAGTTGCCTAACAACATATATGTACCAAATAGGAGAGTTTTTTTAAAAAAAATTGAAGAAATTAGTGGTTGAAGCCATACATTTTCCAGTTACAACGAGTGTCACGTGGTCTCATCAGCCGTGAGAGGGTTAACTATTTCTTCTAAAGCAACAGGTACTACGTTCATTTTTTTTGTGCAGTTTGTAGTAATTTGTGCATTTATTTTCCGCTGATGATGTGTAGAACATTTAGTTAGCATATTTGGTTGAGATTTGGAAAAAATATACAGGGTGATGCAAAATTCAACTTTGTAGTACAGAAAGTATAAATTGGTTTTCAAAATAGGAAGAAAGTGCATATATTAACGACTGCCCTGTATGTACTTCTGAATGGCACAGTAACATATTCCTCTTTTATCATTCGTTAACCACAGTATGATGTGTCAAAGCCACATATAATGGAATCGAATCTGTTTTATTTTGAAAAAAACTAAAAAAGAGAAACAAACGTTGTAACAGGAATTTTAACGTTCCTTCAAGGGCAAAGGACACTTATCGCAACAGGACAAAATGGAGGGGTTTCCTCTTCAATTTTAGCTTTATTTCGTCAAAATATGTAAATAAGTTTGGGAGATATGGCGAATAGTATGTAGTATATAGTAACAATGGATAACAATATAATATATATGTAGAATGACATATGCTATATTGTTGAATAGTTGCCTAACAACATATATATACCAAATAGGAGAGTTTTTTAAAAAAAATTGAAGAAATTAGTGGTTGAAGCCATACATTTTCCAGTTACAACGAGTGTCACGTGGTCTCATCAGCCGTGAGAGGGTTAACTATTTCTTCTAAAGCAACAGGTACTACGTTCATTTTTTAATGCAGTTTGTAGTAATTTGTGCATTTATTTTCCCGTGATGATGTGTAGAACATTTAGTTAGTATATTTAGTTGAGATTTGGAAAAAATATACAGGGAGATGCAAAATTCAGCTTTGTAGTACAGAAAGTATAAATTGGTTTTCAAAATGTGAAGAAAGTGCATATATTAACGAATGCCCTGTATGTACTTCTGAATGGCACAGTAACATATTCCTCTTTTATCATTCGTTAACCACAGTATGGTGTGTCAAAGCCACATATAATGGAATCGAATCTGTTTTATTTTGAAAAAACTAAAAATGAGAAACAAACCGTATAAAAGGAATTTTAACGTTTCTTCAAGGGCAAAGGACCTTAGCGCAACCGTACAAAATGGAGGGGTTTGCTCTTCAATTTTAGCTTTATTTCGTCAAAATATGTAAATAAGTTTGGGAGATATGGCGAATAGTATGTAGTATATAGTAACAATGATTAACAATATAATATATATGTAGAATGACATATGCTATATTGTTGAATAGTTGCCTAACAACATATATATACCAAATAGGAGAGTTTTTAAAAAAATTGAAGAAATTAGTGGTTGAAGCCATACACTTTCCAGTTACAACGAGTGTCACGTGGTCTCATCAGCCGTGAGAGGGTTAACAATTTTTTCTAGAGCAACAGGTTCTACGTTCATTTTTTAATGCAGTTTGTAGGAATTTGTGCATTTATTTTCCGCTGATGATGTGTAGAACATTTAGTTAGCATATTTGGTTGAGATTTGGAAAAAATATACAGGGTGATGCAAAATTCAGCTTTGTAGTACAGAAAGTATAAATTGGTTTTCAAAATGTGAAGAAAGTGCATATATTAACGAATGTCCTGTATGTACTTCTGAATGGCACAGTAACATATTCCTCTTTTATCATTCGTTAACCACAGTATGGTGTGTCAAAGCCACATATAATGGAATCGAATCTGTTTTATTTTGAGAAAAACTAAAAAAGAGAAACAAACGTTGTAACAGGAATTTTAACGTTTCTTCAAGGACAAAGGACCTTTATCGCAACCGTACAAAATGGATAGGTTTGCTCTTCAATTTGAGTTTTATTTCGTCAAAATATGTAAATAAGTTTGGGAGATATGGCGAATAGTATGTAGTATATAGTAACAATGGATAACAATATAATATATATGTAGAATGACATATGCTATATTGTTGAATAGTTGCCTAACAACATATATGTACCAAATAGGAGAGTTTTTTTAAAAAAAAATTGAAGAAATTAGTGGTTGAAGCCATACATTTTCCAGTTACAACGAGTGTCACGTGGTCTCATCAGCCGTGAGAGGGTTAACTATTTCTTCTAAAGCAACAGGTACTACGTTCATTTTTTTTGTGCAGTTTGTAGTAATTTGTGCATTTATTTTCCGCTGATGATGTGTAGAACATTTAGTTAGCATATTTGGTTGAGATTTGGAAAAAATATACAGGGTGATGCAAAATTCAACTTTGTAGTACAGAAAGTATAAATTGGTTTTCAAAATAGGAAGAAAGTGCATATATTAACGACTGCCCTGTATGTACTTCTGAATGGCACAGTAACATATTCCTCTTTTATCATTCGTTAACCACAGTATGGTGTGTCAAAGCCACATATAATGGAATCGAATCTGTTTTATTTTGAAAAAAACTAAAAAAGAGAAACAAACGTTGTAACAGGAATTTTAACGTTTCTTCAAGGACAAAGGACCTTTATCGCAACCGTACAAAATGGATAGGTTTGCTCTTCAATTTGAGCTTTATTTCGTCAAAATATGTAAATAAGTTTGGGAGATATGGCGAATAGTATGTAGTATATAGTAACAATGGATAACAATATAATATATATGTAGAATGACATATGCTATATTGTTGAATAGTTGCCTAACAACATATATATACCAAATAGGAGAGTTTTTTAAAAAAAATTGAAGAAATTAGTGGTTGAAGCCATACATTTTCCAGTTACAACGAGTGTCACGTGGTCTCATCAGCCGTGAGAGGGTTAACTATTTCTTCTAAAGCAACAGGTACTACGTTCATTTTTTAATGCAGTTTGTAGTAATTTGTGCATTTATTTTCCCGTGATGATGTGTAGAACATTTAGTTAGTATATTTAGTTGAGATTTGGAAAAAATATACAGGGAGATGCAAAATTCAGCTTTGTAGTACAGAAAGTATAAATTGGTTTTCAAAATGTGAAGAAAGTGCATATATTAACGAATGTCCTGTATGTACTTCTGAATGGCACAGTAACATATTCCTCTTTTATCATTCGTTAACCACAGTATGGTGTGTCAAAGCCACATATAATGGAATCGAATCTGTTTTATTTTGAAAAAACTAAAAATGAGAAACAAACCGTATAAAAGGAATTTTAACGTTTCTTCAAGGGCAAAGGACCTTAGCGCAACCGTACAAAATGGAGGGGTTTGCTCTTCAATTTTAGCTTTATTTCGTCAAAATATGTAAATAAGATTGGGAGATATGGCGAATAGTATGTAGTATATAGTAACAATGGATAACAATATAATATATATGTAGAATGACATATGCTATATTGTTGAATAGTTGCCTAACAACATATATGTACCAAATAGGAGAGTTTTTTTAAAAAAAATTCAAGAAATTAGTGGTTGAAGCCATACATTTTCCAGTTACAACGAGTGTCACGTGGTCTCATCAGCCGTGAGAGGGTTAACAATTTTTTCTAGAGCAACAGGTTCTACGTTCATTTTTTAATGCAGTTTGTAGGAATTTGTGCATTTATTTTCCGCTGATGATGTGTAGAACATTTAGTTAGCATATTTGGTTGAGATTTGGAAAAAATATACAGGGTGATGCAAAATTCAGCTTTGTAGTACAGAAAGTATAAATTGGTTTTCAAAATGTGAAGAAAGTGCATATATTAACGAATGTCCTGTATGTACTTCTGAATGGCACAGTAACATATTCCACTTTTATCATTCGTTAACCACAATATGGTGTGTCAAAGCCACATATAATGGAATCGAATCTGTTTTATTTTGAAAAAAACTAAAAAAGAGAAACAAACGTTGTAACAGGAATTTTAACGTTTCTTCAAGGACAAAGGACCTTTATCGCAACCGTACAAAATGGATAGGTTTGCTCTTCAATTTGAGCTTTATTTCGTCAAAATATGTAAATAAGTTTGGGAGATATGGCGAATAGTATGTAGTATATAGTAACAATGGATAACAATATAATATATATGTAGAATGACATATGCTATATTGTTGAATAGTTGCCTAACAACATATATGTACCAAATAGGAGAGTTTTTTTAAAAAAAATTGAAGAAATTAGTGGTTGAAGCCATACATTTTCCAGTTACAACGAGTGTCACGTGGTCTCATCAGCCGTGAGAGGGTTAACTATTTCTTCTAAAGCAACAGGTACTACGTTCATTTTTTTGTGCAGTTTGTAGTAATTTGTGCATTTATTTTCCGCTGATGATGTGTAGAACATTTAGTTAGCATATTTGGTTGAGATTTGGAAAAAATATACAGGGTGATGCAAAATTCAACTTTGTAGTACAGAAAGTATAAATTGGTTTTCAAAATAGGAAGAAAGTGCATATATTAACGACTGCCCTGTATGTACTTCTGAATGGCACAGTAACATATTCCTCTTTTATCATTCGTTAACCACAGTATGGTGTGTCAAAGCCACATATAATGGAATCGAATCTGTTTTATTTTGAAAAAAACTAAAAAAGAGAAACAAACGTTGTAACAGGAATTTTAACGTTCCTTCAAGGGCAAAGGACACTTATCGCAACAGGACAAAATGGAGGGGTTTCCTCTTCAATTTGAGCTTTATTTCGTCAAAATATGTAAATAAGTTTGGGAGATATGGCGAATAGTATGTAGTATATAGTAACAATGGATAACAATATAATATATATGTAGAATGACATATGCTATATTGTTGAATAGTTGCCTAACAACATATATATACCAAATAGGAGAGTTTTTTAAAAAAAATTGAAGAAATTAGTGGTTGAAGCCATACATTTTCCAGTTACAACGAGTGTCACGTGGTCTCATCAGCCGTGAGAGGGTTAACTATTTCTTCTAAAGCAACAGGTACTACGTTCATTTTTTAATGCAGTTTGTAGTAATTTGTGCATTTATTTTCCCGTGATGATGTGTAGAACATTTAGTTAGTATATTTAGTTGAGATTTGGAAAAAATATACAGGGAGATGCAAAATTCAGCTTTGTAGTACAGAAAGTATAAATTGGTTTTCAAAATGTGAAGAAAGTGCATATATTAACGAATGCCCTGTATGTACTTCTGAATGGCACAGTAACATATTCCTCTTTTATCATTCGTTAACCACAGTATGGTGTGTCAAAGCCACATATAATGGAATCGAATCTGTTTTATTTTGAAAAAACTAAAAATGAGAAACAAACCGTATAAAAGGAATTTTAACGTTTCTTCAAGGGCAAAGGACCTTAGCGCAACCGTACAAAATGGAGGGGTTTGCTCTTCAATTTTAGCTTTATTTCGTCAAAATATGTAAATAAGTTTGGGAGATATGGCGAATAGTATGTAGTATATAGTAACAATGATTAACAATATAATATATATGTAGAATGACATATGCTATATTGTTGAATAGTTGCCTAACAACATATATATACCAAATAGGAGAGTTTTTAAAAAAATTGAAGAAATTAGTGGTTGAAGCCATACATTTTCCAGTTACAACGAGTGTCACGTGGTCTCATCAGCCGTGAGAGGGTTAACAATTTTTTCTAGAGCAACAGGTTCTACGTTCATTTTTTAATGCAGTTTGTAGGAATTTGTGCATTTATTTTCCGCTGATGATGTGTAGAACATTTAGTTAGCATATTTGGTTGAGATTTGGAAAAAATATACAGGGTGATGCAAAATTCAGCTTTGTAGTACAGAAAGTATAAATTGGTTTTCAAAATGTGAAGAAAGTGCATATATTAACGAATGTCCTGTATGTACTTCTGAATGGCACAGTAACATATTCCTCTTTTATCATTCGTTAACCACAGTATGGTGTGTCAAAGCCACATATAATGGAATCGAATCTGTTTTATTTTGAAAAAACTAAAAAAGAGAAACAAACGTTGTAACAGGAATTTTAACGTTTCTTCAAGGGCAAAGGACCTTAGCGCAACCGTACAAAATGGAGGGGTTTGCTCTTCAATTTTAGCTTTATTTCGTCAAAATATGTAAATAAGTTTGGGAGATATGGCGAATAGTATGTAGTATATAGTAACAATGATTAACAATATAATATATATGTTGAATGACGTATGCTATATTGTTGAATAGTTGCCTAACAACATATATATACCAAATAGGAGAGTTTTTAAAAAAATTGAAGAAATTAGTGGTTGAAGCCATACATTTTCCAGTTACAACGAGTGTCACGTGGTCTCATCAGCCGTGAGAGGGTTAACAATTTTTTCTAGAGCAACAGGTTCTACGTTCATTTTTTAATGCAGTTTGTAGGAATTTGTGCATTTATTTTCCGCTGATGATGTGTAGAACATTTAGTTAGCATATTTGGTTGAGATTTGGAAAAAATATACAGGGTGATGCAAAATTCAGCTTTGTAGTACAGAAAGTATAAATTGGTTTTCAAAATGTGAAGAAAGTGCATATATTAACGAATGTCCTGTATGTACTTCTGAATGGCACAGTAACATATTCCTCTTTTATCATTCGTTAACCACAGTATGGTGTGTCAAAGCCACATATAATGGAATCGAATCTGTTTTATTTTGAAAAAAACTAAAAAAGAGAAACAAACGTTGTAACAGGAATTTTAACGTTTCTTCAAGGACAAAGGACCTTTATCGCAACCGTACAAAATGGATAGGTTTGCTCTTCAATTTGAGCTTTATTTCGTCAAAATATGTAAATAAGTTTGGGAGATATGGCGAATAGTATGTAGTATATAGTAACAATGGATAACAATATAATATATATGTAGAATGACATATGCTATATTGTTGAATAGTTGCCTAACAACATATATGTACCAAATAGGAGAGTTTTTTTAAAAAAAAATTGAAGAAATTAGTGGTTGAAGCCATACATTTTCCAGTTACAACGAGTGTCACGTGGTCTCATCAGCCGTGAGAGGGTTAACTATTTCTTCTAAAGCAACAGGTACTACGTTCATTTTTTTTGTGCAGTTTGTAGTAATTTGTGCATTTATTTTCCGCTGATGATGTGTAGAACATTTAGTTAGCATATTTGGTTGAGATTTGGAAAAAATATACAGGGTGATGCAAAATTCAACTTTGTAGTACAGAAAGTATAAATTGGTTTTCAAAATAGGAAGAAAGTGCATATATTAACGACTGTCCTGTATGTACTTCTGAATGGCACAGTAACATATTCCTCTTTTATCATTCGTTAACCACAGTATGGTGTGTCAAAGCCTCATATAATGGAATCGAATCTGTTTTATTTTGAAAAAAACTAAAAAAGAGAAACAAACGTTGTAACAGGAATTTTAACGTTCCTTCAAGGGCAAAGGACACTTATCGCAACAGGACAAAATGGAGGGGTTTCCTCTTCAATTTTAGCTTTATTTCGTCAAAATATGTAAATAAGTTTGGGAGATATGGCGAATAGTATGTAGTATATAGTAACAATGGATAACAATATAATATATATGTAGAATGACATATGCTATATTGTTGAATAGTTGCCTAACAACATATATGTACCAAATAGGAGAGTTTTTTTAAAAAAAATTGAAGAAATTAGTGGTTGAAGCCATACATTTTCCAGTTACAACGAGTGTCACGTGGTCTCATCAGCCGTGAGAGGGTTAACTATTTCTTCTAAAGCAACAGGTACTACGTTCATTTTTTTTGTGCAGTTTGTAGTAATTTGTGCATTTATTTTCCGCTGATGATGTGTAGAACATTTAGTTAGCATATTTGGTTGAGATTTGGAAAAAATATACAGGGTGATGCAAAATTCAACTTTGTAGTACAGAAAGTATAAATTGGTTTTCAAAATAGGAAGAAAGTGCATATATTAACGACTGCCCTGTATGTACTTCTGAATGGCACAGTAACATATTCCTCTTTTATCATTCGTTAACCACAGTATGATGTGTCAAAGCCACATATAATGGAATCGAATCTGTTTTATTTTGAAAAAAACTAAAAAAGAGAAACAAACGTTGTAACAGGAATTTTAACGTTCCTTCAAGGGCAAAGGACACTTATCGCAACAGGACAAAATGGAGGGGTTTCCTCTTCAATTTTAGCTTTATTTCGTCAAAATATGTAAATAAGTTTGGGAGATATGGCGAATAGTATGTAGTATATAGTAACAATGGATAACAATATAATATATATGTAGAATGACATATGCTATATTGTTGAATAGTTGCCTAACAACATATATATACCAAATAGGAGAGTTTTTTAAAAAAAATTGAAGAAATTAGTGGTTGAAGCCATACATTTTCCAGTTACAACGAGTGTCACGTGGTCTCATCAGCCGTGAGAGGGTTAACTATTTCTTCTAAAGCAACAGGTACTACGTTCATTTTTTAATGCAGTTTGTAGTAATTTGTGCATTTATTTTCCCGTGATGATGTGTAGAACATTTAGTTAGTATATTTAGTTGAGATTTGGAAAAAATATACAGGGAGATGCAAAATTCAGCTTTGTAGTACAGAAAGTATAAATTGGTTTTCAAAATGTGAAGAAAGTGCATATATTAACGAATGCCCTGTATGTACTTCTGAATGGCACAGTAACATATTCCTCTTTTATCATTCGTTAACCACAGTATGGTGTGTCAAAGCCACATATAATGGAATCGAATCTGTTTTATTTTGAAAAAACTAAAAATGAGAAACAAACCGTATAAAAGGAATTTTAACGTTTCTTCAAGGGCAAAGGACCTTAGCGCAACCGTACAAAATGGAGGGGTTTGCTCTTCAATTTTAGCTTTATTTCGTCAAAATATGTAAATAAGTTTGGGAGATATGGCGAATAGTATGTAGTATATAGTAACAATGATTAACAATATAATATATATGTAGAATGACATATGCTATATTGTTGAATAGTTGCCTAACAACATATATATACCAAATAGGAGAGTTTTTAAAAAAATTGAAGAAATTAGTGGTTGAAGCCATACACTTTCCAGTTACAACGAGTGTCACGTGGTCTCATCAGCCGTGAGAGGGTTAACAATTTTTTCTAGAGCAACAGGTTCTACGTTCATTTTTTAATGCAGTTTGTAGGAATTTGTGCATTTATTTTCCGCTGATGATGTGTAGAACATTTAGTTAGCATATTTGGTTGAGATTTGGAAAAAATATACAGGGTGATGCAAAATTCAGCTTTGTAGTACAGAAAGTATAAATTGGTTTTCAAAATGTGAAGAAAGTGCATATATTAACGAATGTCCTGTATGTACTTCTGAATGGCACAGTAACATATTCCTCTTTTATCATTCGTTAACCACAGTATGGTGTGTCAAAGCCACATATAATGGAATCGAATCTGTTTTATTTTGAGAAAAACTAAAAAAGAGAAACAAACGTTGTAACAGGAATTTTAACGTTTCTTCAAGGACAAAGGACCTTTATCGCAACCGTACAAAATGGATAGGTTTGCTCTTCAATTTGAGTTTTATTTCGTCAAAATATGTAAATAAGTTTGGGAGATATGGCGAATAGTATGTAGTATATAGTAACAATGGATAACAATATAATATATATGTAGAATGACATATGCTATATTGTTGAATAGTTGCCTAACAACATATATGTACCAAATAGGAGAGTTTTTTTAAAAAAAAATTGAAGAAATTAGTGGTTGAAGCCATACATTTTCCAGTTACAACGAGTGTCACGTGGTCTCATCAGCCGTGAGAGGGTTAACTATTTCTTCTAAAGCAACAGGTACTACGTTCATTTTTTTTGTGCAGTTTGTAGTAATTTGTGCATTTATTTTCCGCTGATGATGTGTAGAACATTTAGTTAGCATATTTGGTTGAGATTTGGAAAAAATATACAGGGTGATGCAAAATTCAACTTTGTAGTACAGAAAGTATAAATTGGTTTTCAAAATGTGAAGAAAGTGCATATATTAACGACTGCCCTGTATGTACTTCTGAATGGCACAGTAACATATTCCTCTTTTATCATTCGTTAACCACAGTATGGTGTGTCAAAGCCACATATAATGGAATCGAATCTGTTTTATTTTGAAAAAAACTAAAAAAGAGAAACAAACGTTGTAACAGGAATTTTAACGTTTCTTCAAGGACAAAGGACCTTTATCGCAACCGTACAAAATGGATAGGTTTGCTCTTCAATTTGAGCTTTATTTCGTCAAAATATGTAAATAAGTTTGGGAGATATGGCGAATAGTATGTAGTATATAGTAACAATGGATAACAATATAATATATATGTAGAATGACATATGCTATATTGTTGAATAGTTGCCTAACAACATATATATACCAAATAGGAGAGTTTTTTAAAAAAAATTGAAGAAATTAGTGGTTGAAGCCATACATTTTCCAGTTACAACGAGTGTCACGTGGTCTCATCAGCCGTGAGAGGGTTAACTATTTCTTCTAAAGCAACAGGTACTACGTTCATTTTTTAATGCAGTTTGTAGTAATTTGTGCATTTATTTTCCCGTGATGATGTGTAGAACATTTAGTTAGTATATTTAGTTGAGATTTGGAAAAAATATACAGGGAGATGCAAAATTCAGCTTTGTAGTACAGAAAGTATAAATTGGTTTTCAAAATGTGAAGAAAGTGCATATATTAACGAATGTCCTGTATGTACTTCTGAATGGCACAGTAACATATTCCTCTTTTATCATTCGTTAACCACAGTATGGTGTGTCAAAGCCACATATAATGGAATCGAATCTGTTTTATTTTGAAAAAACTAAAAATGAGAAACAAACCGTATAAAAGGAATTTTAACGTTTCTTCAAGGGCAAAGGACCTTAGCGCAACCGTACAAAATGGAGGGGTTTGCTCTTCAATTTTAGCTTTATTTCGTCAAAATATGTAAATAAGATTGGGAGATATGGCGAATAGTATGTAGTATATAGTAACAATGGATAACAATATAATATATATGTAGAATGACATATGCTATATTGTTGAATAGTTGCCTAACAACATATATGTACCAAATAGGAGAGTTTTTTTAAAAAAAATTCAAGAAATTAGTGGTTGAAGCCATACATTTTCCAGTTACAACGAGTGTCACGTGGTCTCATCAGCCGAGAGAGGGTTAACAATTTTTTCTAGAGCAACAGGTTCTACGTTCATTTTTTAATGCAGTTTGTAGGAATTTGTGCATTTATTTTCCGCTGATGATGTGTAGAACATTTAGTTAGCATATTTGGTTGAGATTTGGAAAAAATATACAGGGTGATGCAAAATTCAGCTTTGTAGTACAGAAAGTATAAATTGGTTTTCAAAATGTGAAGAAAGTGCATATATTAACGAATGTCCTGTATGTACTTCTGAATGGCACAGTAACATATTCCACTTTTATCATTCGTTAACCACAATATGGTGTGTCAAAGCCACATATAATGGAATCGAATCTGTTTTATTTTGAAAAAAACTAAAAAAGAGAAACAAACGTTGTAACAGGAATTTTAACGTTTCTTCAAGGACAAAGGACCTTTATCGCAACCGTACAAAATGGATAGGTTTGCTCTTCAATTTGAGCTTTATTTCGTCAAAATATGTAAATAAGTTTGGGAGATATGGCGAATAGTATGTAGTATATAGTAACAATGGATAACAATATAATATATATGTAGAATGACATATGCTATATTGTTGAATAGTTGCCTAACAACATATATGTACCAAATAGGAGAGTTTTTTTAAAAAAAATTGAAGAAATTAGTGGTTGAAGCCATACATTTTCCAGTTACAACGAGTGTCACGTGGTCTCATCAGCCGTGAGAGGGTTAACTATTTCTTCTAAAGCAACAGGTACTACGTTCATTTTTTTGTGCAGTTTGTAGTAATTTGTGCATTTATTTTCCGCTGATGATGTGTAGAACATTTAGTTAGCATATTTGGTTGAGATTTGGAAAAAATATACAGGGTGATGCAAAATTCAACTTTGTAGTACAGAAAGTATAAATTGGTTTTCAAAATAGGAAGAAAGTGCATATATTAACGACTGCCCTGTATGTACTTCTGAATGGCACAGTAACATATTCCTCTATTATCATTCGTTAACCACAGTATGATGTGTCAAAGCCACATATAATGGAATCGAATCTGTTTTATTTTGAAAAAAACTAAAAAAGAGAAACAAACGTTGTAACAGGAATTTTAACGTTCCTTCAAGGGCAAAGGACACTTATCGCAACAGGACAAAATGGAGGGGTTTCCTCTTCAATTTGAGCTTTATTTCGTCAAAATATGTAAATAAGTTTGGGAGATATGGCGAATAGTATGTAGTATATAGTAACAATGGATAACAATATAATATATATGTAGAATGACATATGCTATATTGTTGAATAGTTGCCTAACAACATATATATACCAAATAGGAGAGTTTTTTAAAAAAAATTGAAGAAATTAGTGGTTGAAGCCATACATTTTCCAGTTACAACGAGTGTCACGTGGTCTCATCAGCCGTGAGAGGGTTAACTATTTCTTCTAAAGCAACAGGTACTACGTTCATTTTTTAATGCAGTTTGTAGTAATTTGTGCATTTATTTTCCCGTGATGATGTGTAGAACATTTAGTTAGTATATTTAGTTGAGATTTGGAAAAAATATACAGGGAGATGCAAAATTCAGCTTTGTAGTACAGAAAGTATAAATTGGTTTTCAAAATGTGAAGAAAGTGCATATATTAACGAATGCCCTGTATGTACTTCTGAATGGCACAGTAACATATTCCTCTTTTATCATTCGTTAACCACAGTATGGTGTGTCAAAGCCACATATAATGGAATCGAATCTGTTTTATTTTGAAAAAACTAAAAATGAGAAACAAACCGTATAAAAGGAATTTTAACGTTTCTTCAAGGGCAAAGGACCTTAGCGCAACCGTACAAAATGGAGGGGTTTGCTCTTCAATTTTAGCTTTATTTCGTCAAAATATGTAAATAAGTTTGGGAGATATGGCGAATAGTATGTAGTATATAGTAACAATGATTAACAATATAATATATATGTAGAATGACATATGCTATATTGTTGAATAGTTGCCTAACAACATATATATACCAAATAGGAGAGTTTTTAAAAAAATTGAAGAAATTAGTGGTTGAAGCCATACATTTTCCAGTTACAACGAGTGTCACGTGGTCTCATCAGCCGTGAGAGGGTTAACAATTTTTCAAGAGCAACAGGTTCTACGTTCATTTTTTAATGCAGTTTGTAGGAATTTGTGCATTTATTTTCCGCTGATGATGTGTAGAACATTTAGTTAGCATATTTGGTTGAGATTTGGAAAAAATATACAGGGTGATGCAAAATTCAGCTTTGTAGTACAGAAAGTATAAATTGGTTTTCAAAATGTGAAGAAAGTGCATATATTAACGAATGTCCTGTATGTACTTCTGAATGGCACAGTAACATATTCCTCTTTTATCATTCGTTAACCACAGTATGGTGTGTCAAAGCCACATATAATGGAATCGAATCTGTTTTATTTTGAAAAAACTAAAAAAGAGAAACAAACGTTGTAACAGGAATTTTAACGTTTCTTCAAGGGCAAAGGACCTTATCGCAACCGTACAAAATGGAGGGGTTTGCTCTTCAATTTTAGCTTTATTTCGTCAAAATATGTAAATAAGTTTGGGAGATATGGCGAATAGTATGTAGTATATAGTAACAATGATTAACAATATAATATATATGTTGAATGACGTATGCTATATTGTTGAATAGTTGCCTAACAACATATATATACCAAATAGGAGAGTTTTTAAAAAAATTGAAGAAATTAGTGGTTGAAGCCATACATTTTCCAGTTACAACGAGTGTCACGTGGTCTCATCAGCCGTGAGAGGGTTAACAATTTTTTCTAGAGCAACAGGTTCTACGTTCATTTTTTAATGCAGTTTGTAGGAATTTGTGCATTTATTTTCCGCTGATGATGTGTAGAACATTTAGTTAGCATATTTGGTTGAGATTTGGAAAAAATATACAGGGTGATGCAAAATTCAGCTTTGTAGTACAGAAAGTATAAATTGGTTTTCAAAATGTGAAGAAAGTGCATATATTAACGAATGTCCTGTATGTACTTCTGAATGGCACAGTAACATATTCCTCTTTTATCATTCGTTAACCACAGTATGGTGTGTCAAAGCCACATATAATGGAATCGAATCTGTTTTATTTTGAAAAAAACTAAAAAAGAGAAACAAACGTTGTAACAGGAATTTTAACGTTTCTTCAAGGACAAAGGACCTTTATCGCAACCGTACAAAATGGATAGGTTTGCTCTTCAATTTGAGCTTTATTTCGTCAAAATATGTAAATAAGTTTGGGAGATATGGCGAATAGTATGTAGTATATAGTAACAATGGATAACAATATAATATATATGTAGAATGACATATGCTATATTGTTGAATAGTTGCCTAACAACATATATGTACCAAATAGGAGAGTTTTTTTAAAAAAAAATTGAAGAAATTAGTGGTTGAAGCCATACATTTTCCAGTTACAACGAGTGTCACGTGGTCTCATCAGCCGTGAGAGGGTTAACTATTTCTTCTAAAGCAACAGGTACTACGTTCATTTTTTTTGTGCAGTTTGTAGTAATTTGTGCATTTATTTTCCGCTGATGATGTGTAGAACATTTAGTTAGCATATTTGGTTGAGATTTGGAAAAAATATACAGGGTGATGCAAAATTCAACTTTGTAGTACAGAAAGTATAAATTGGTTTTCAAAATAGGAAGAAAGTGCATATATTAACGACTGTCCTGTATGTACTTCTGAATGGCACAGTAACATATTCCTCTTTTATCATTCGTTAACCACAGTATGGTGTGTCAAAGCCTCATATAATGGAATCGAATCTGTTTTATTTTGAAAAAAACTAAAAAAGAGAAACAAACGTTGTAACAGGAATTTTAACGTTCCTTCAAGGGCAAAGGACACTTATCGCAACAGGACAAAATGGAGGGGTTTCCTCTTCAATTTTAGCTTTATTTCGTCAAAATATGTAAATAAGTTTGGGAGATTGGGCGAATAGTATGTAGTATATAGTAACAATGGATAACAATATAATATATATGTAGAATGACATATGCTATATTGTTGAATAGTTGCCTAACAACATATATATACCAAATAGGAGAGTTTTTTTAAAAAAATTGAAGAAATTAGTGGTTGAAGCCATACATTTTCCAGTTACAACGAGTGTCACGTGGTCTCATCAGCCGTGAGAGGGTTAACTATTTCTTCTAAAGCAACAGGTACTACGTTCATTTTTTAATGCAGTTTGTAGTAATTTGTGCATTTATTTTCCCGTGATGATGTGTAGAACATTTAGTTAGTATATTTAGTTGAGATTTGGAAAAAATATACAGGGAGATGCAAAATTCAGCTTTGTAGTACAGAAAGTATAAATTGGTTTTCAAAATGTGAAGAAAGTGCATATATTAACGAATGCCCTGTATGTACTTCTGAATGGCACAGTAACATATTCCTCTTTTATCATTCGTTAACCACAGTATGGTGTGTCAAAGCCACATATAATGGAATCGAATCTGTTTTATTTTGAAAAAACTAAAAATGAGAAACAAACCGTATAAAAGGAATTTTAACGTTTCTTCAAGGGCAAAGGACCTTAGCGCAACCGTACAAAATGGAGGGGTTTGCTCTTCAATTTTAGCTTTATTTCGTCAAAATATGTAAATAAGTTTGGGAGATATGGCGAATAGTATGTAGTATATAGTAACAATGATTAACAATATAATATATATGTAGAATGACATATGCTATATTGTTGAATAGTTGCCTAACAACATATATATACCAAATAGGAGAGTTTTTAAAAAAATTGAAGAAATTAGTGGTTGAAGCCATACATTTTCCAGTTACAACGAGTGTCACGTGGTCTCATCAGCCGTGAGAGGGTTAACAATTTTTTCTAGAGCAACAGGTTCTACGTTCATTTTTTAATGCAGTTTGTAGGAATTTGTGCATTTATTTTCCGCTGATGATGTGTAGAACATTTAGTTAGCATATTTGGTTGAGATTTGGAAAAAATATACAGGGTGATGCAAAATTCAGCTTTGTAGTACAGAAAGTATAAATTGGTTTTCAAAATGTGAAGAAAGTGCATATATTAACGAATGTCCTGTATGTACTTCTGAATGGCACAGTAACATATTCCTCTTTTATCATTCGTTAACCACAGTATGGTGTGTCAAAGCCACATATAATGGAATCGAATCTGTTTTATTTTGAGAAAAACTAAAAAAGAGAAACAAACGTTGTAACAGGAATTTTAACGTTTCTTCAAGGACAAAGGACCTTTATCGCAACCGTACAAAATGGATAGGTTTGCTCTTCAATTTGAGCTTTATTTCGTCAAAATATGTAAATAAGTTTGGGAGATATGGCGAATAGTATGTAGTATATAGTAACAATGGATAACAATATAATATATATGTAGAATGACATATGCTATATTGTTGAATAGTTGCCTAACAACATATATGTACCAAATAGGAGAGTTTTTTTAAAAAAAATTGAAGAAATTAGTGGTTGAAGCCATACATTTTCCAGTTACAACGAGTGTCACGTGGTCTCATCAGCCGTGAGAGGGTTAACTATTTCTTCTAAAGCAACAGGTACTACGTTCATTTTTTAATGCAGTTTGTAGTAATTTGTGCATTTATTTTCCGCTGATGATGTGTAGAACATTTAGTTAGCATATTTGGTTGAGATTTGGAAAAAATATACAGGGTGATGCAAAATTCAACTTTGTAGTACAGAAAGTATAAATTGGTTTTCAAAATGTGAAGAAAGTGCATATATTAACGACTGCCCTGTATGTACTTCTGAATGGCACAGTAACATATTCCTCTTTTATCATTCGTTAACCACAGTATGGTGTGTCAAAGCCACATATAATGGAATCGAATCTGTTTTATTTTGAAAAAAACTAAAAAAGAGAAACAAACGTTGTAACAGGAATTTTAACGTTTCTTCAAGGACAAAGGACCTTTATCGCAACCGTACAAAATGGATAGGTTTGCTCTTCAATTTGAGCTTTATTTCGTCAAAATATGTAAATAAGTTTGGGAGATATGGCGAATAGTATGTAGTATATAGTAACAATGGATAACAATATAATATATATGTAGAATGACATATGCTATATTGTTGAATAGTTGCCTAACAACATATATATACCAAATAGGAGAGTTTTTTAAAAAAAATTGAAGAAATTAGTGGTTGAAGCCATACATTTTCCAGTTACAACGAGTGTCACGTGGTCTCATCAGCCGTGAGAGGGTTAACTATTTCTTCTAAAGCAACAGGTACTACGTTCATTTTTTAATGCAGTTTGTAGTAATTTGTGCATTTATTTTCCCGTGATGATGTGTAGAACATTTAGTTAGTATATTTAGTTGAGATTTGGAAAAAATATACAGGGAGATGCAAAATTCAGCTTTGTAGTACAGAAAGTATAAATTGGTTTTCAAAATGTGAAGAAAGTGCATATATTAAAGAATGTCCTGTATGTACTTCTGAATGGCACAGTAACATATTCCTCTTTTATCATTCGTTAACCACAGTATGGTGTGTCAAAGCAACATATAATGGAATCGAATCTGTTTTATTTTGAAAAAACTAAAAATGAGAAACAAACCGTATAAAAGGAATTTTAACGTTTCTTCAAGGGCAAAGGACCTTAGCGCAACCGTACAAAATGGAGGGGTTTGCTCTTCAATTTTAGCTTTATTTCGTCAAAATATGTAAATAAGTTTGGGAGATATGGCGAATAGTATGTAGTATATAGTAACAATGGATAACAATATAATATATATGTAGAATGACATATGCTATATTGTTGAATAGTTGCCTAACAACATATATGTACCAAATAGGAGAGTTTTTTTAAAAAAAATTCAAGAAATTAGTGGTTGAAGCCATACATTTTCCAGTTACAACGAGTGTCACGTGGTCTCATCAGCCGTGAGAGGGTTAACAATTTTTTCTAGAGCAACAGGTTCTACGTTCATTTTTTAATGCAGTTTGTAGGAATTTGTGCATTTATTTTCCGCTGATGATGTGTAGAACATTTAGTTAGCATATTTGGTTGAGATTTGGAAAAAATATACAGGGTGATGCAAAATTCAGCTTTGTAGTACAGAAAGTATAAATTGGTTTTCAAAATGTGAAGAAAGTGCATATATTAACGAATGTCCTGTATGTACTTCTGAATGGCACAGTAACATATTCCACTTTTATCATTCGTTAACCACAGTATGGTGTGTCAAAGCCACATATAATGGAATCGAATCTGTTTTATTTTGAAAAAAACTAAAAAAGAGAAACAAACGTTGTAACAGGAATTTTAACGTTTCTTCAAGGACAAAGGACCTTTATCGCAACCGTACAAAATGGATAGGTTTGCTCTTCAATTTGAGCTTTATTTCGTCAAAATATGTAAATAAGTTTGGGAGATATGGCGAATAGTATGTAGTATATAGTAACAATGGATAACAATATAATATATATGTAGAATGACATATGCTATATTGTTGAATAGTTGCCTAACAACATATATGTACCAAATAGGAGAGTTTTTTTAAAAAAAATTGAAGAAATTAGTGGTTGAAGCCATACATTTTCCAGTTACAACGAGTGTCACGTGGTCTCATCAGCCGTGAGAGGGTTAACTATTTCTTCTAAAGCAACAGGTACTACGTTCATTTTTTTGTGCAGTTTGTAGTAATTTGTGCATTTATTTTCCGCTGATGATGTGTAGAACATTTAGTTAGCATATTTGGTTGAGATTTGGAAAAAATATACAGGGTGATGCAAAATTCAACTTTGTAGTACAGAAAGTATAAATTGGTTTTCAAAATAGGAAGAAAGTGCATATATTAACGACTGCCCTGTATGTACTTCTGAATGGCACAGTAACATATTCCTCTTTTATCATTCGTTAACCACAGTATGATGTGTCAAAGCCACATATAATGGAATCGAATCTGTTTTATTTTGAAAAAAACTAAAAAAGAGAAACAAACGTTGTAACAGGAATTTTAACGTTCCTTCAAGGGCAAAGGACACTTATCGCAACAGGACAAAATGGAGGGGTTTCCTCTTCAATTTGAGCTTTATTTCGTCAAAATATGTAAATAAGTTTGGGAGATATGGCGAATAGTATGTAGTATATAGTAACAATGGATAACAATATAATATATATGTAGAATGACATATGCTATATTGTTGAATAGTTGCCTAACAACATATATATACCAAATAGGAGAGTTTTTTAAAAAAAAATTGAAGAAATTAGTGGTTGAAGCCATACATTTTCCAGTTACAACGAGTGTCACGTGGTCTCATCAGCCGTGAGAGGGTTAACTATTTCTTCTAAAGCAACAGGTACTACGTTCATTTTTTAATGCAGTTTGTAGTAATTTGTGCATTTATTTTCCCGTGATGATGTGTAGAACATTTAGTTAGTATATTTAGTTGAGATTTGGAAAAAATATACAGGGAGATGCAAAATTCAGCTTTGTAGTACAGAAAGTATAAATTGGTTTTCAAAATGTGAAGAAAGTGCATATATTAACGAATGCCCTGTATGTACTTCTGAATGGCACAGTAACATATTCCTCTTTTATCATTCGTTAACCACAGTATGGTGTGTCAAAGCCACATATAATGGAATCGAATCTGTTTTATTTTGAAAAAAACTAAAAAAGAGAAACAAACGTTGTAACAGGAATTTTAACGTTTCTTCAAGGACAAAGGACCTTTATCGCAACCGTACAAAATGGATAGGTTTGCTCTTCAATTTGAGCTTTATTTCGTCAAAATATGTAAATAAGTTTGGGAGATATGGCGAATAGTATGTAGTATATAGTAACAATGGATAACAATATAATATATATGTAGAATGACATATGCTATATTGTTGAATAGTTGCCTAACAACATATATGTACCAAATAGGAGAGTTTTTTTAAAAAAAATTGAAGAAATTAGTGGTTGAAGCCATACATTTTCCAGTTACAACGAGTGTCACGTGGTCTCATCAGCCGTGAGAGGGTTAACTATTTCTTCTAAAGCAACAGGTACTACGTTCATTTTTTTGTGCAGTTTGTAGTAATTTGTGCATTTATTTTCCGCTGATGATGTGTAGAACATTTAGTTAGCATATTTGGTTGAGATTTGGAAAAAATATACAGGGTGATGCAAAATTCAACTTTGTAGTACAGAAAGTATAAATTGGTTTTCAAAATAGGAAGAAAGTGCATATATTAACGACTGCCCTGTATGTACTTCTGAATGGCACAGTAACATATTCCTCTTTTATCATTCGTTAACCACAGTATGATGTGTCAAAGCCACATATAATGGAATCGAATCTGTTTTATTTTGAAAAAAACTAAAAAAGAGAAACAAACGTTGTAACAGGAATTTTAACGTTCCTTCAAGGGCAAAGGACACTTATCGCAACAGGACAAAATGGAGGGGTTTCCTCTTCAATTTGAGCTTTATTTCGTCAAAATATGTAAATAACTTTGGGAGATATGGCGAATAGTATGTAGTATATAGTAACAATGGATAACAATATAATATATATGTAGAATGACATATGCTATATTGTTGAATAGTTGCCTAACAACATATATATACCAAATAGGAGAGTTTTTTAAAAAAAAATTGAAGAAATTAGTGGTTGAAGCCATACATTTTCCAGTTACAACGAGTGTCACGTGGTCTCATCAGCCGTGAGAGGGTTAACTATTTCTTCTAAAGCAACAGGTACTACGTTCATTTTTTAATGCAGTTTGTAGTAATTTGTGCATTTATTTTCCCGTGATGATGTGTAGAACATTTAGTTAGTATATTTAGTTGAGATTTGGAAAAAATATACAGGGAGATGCAAAATTCAGCTTTGTAGTACAGAAAGTATAAATTGGTTTTCAAAATGTGAAGAAAGTGCATATATTAACGAATGCCCTGTATGTACTTCTGAATGGCACAGTAACATATTCCTCTTTTATCATTCGTTAACCACAGTATGGTGTGTCAAAGCCACATATAATGGAATCGAATCTGTTTTATTTTGAAAAAACTAAAAATGAGAAACAAACCGTATAAAAGGAATTTTAACGTTTCTTCAAGGGCAAAGGACCTTAGCGCAACCGTACAAAATGGAGGGGTTTGCTCTTCAATTTTAGCTTTATTTCGTCAAAATATGTAAATAAGTTTGGGAGATATGGCGAATAGTATGTAGTATATAGTAACAATGATTAACAATATAATATATATGTAGAATGACATATGCTATATTGTTGAATAGTTGCCTAACAACATATATATACCAAATAGGAGAGTTTTTAAAAAAATTGAAGAAATTAGTGGTTGAAGCCATACATTTTCCAGTTACAACGAGTGTCACGTGGTCTCATCAGCCGTGAGAGGGTTAACAATTTTTTCTAGAGCAACAGGTTCTACGTTCATTTTTTAATGCAGTTTGTAGGAATTTGTGCATTTATTTTCCGCTGATGATGTGTAGAACATTTAGTTAGCATATTTGGTTGAGATTTGGAAAAAATATACAGGGTGATGCAAAATTCAGCTTTGTAGTACAGAAAGTATAAATTGGTTTTCAAAATGTGAAGAAAGTGCATATATTAACGAATGTCCTGTATGTACTTCTGAATGGCACAGTAACATATTCCTCTTTTATCATTCGTTAACCACAGTATGGTGTGTCAAAGCCACATATAATGGAATCGAATCTGTTTTATTTTGAAAAAAACTAAAAAAGAGAAACAAACGTTGTAACAGGAATTTTAACGTTTCTTCAAGGACAAAGGACCTTTATCGCAACCGTACAAAATGGATAGGTTTGCTCTTCAATTTGAGCTTTATTTCGTCAAAATATGTAAATAAGTTTGGGAGATATGGCGAATAGTATGTAGTATATAGTAACAATGGATAACAATATAATATATATGTAGAATGACATATGCTATATTGTTGAATAGTTGCCTAACAACATATATGTACCAAATAGGAGAGTTTTTTTAAAAAAAATTGAAGAAATTAGTGGTTGAAGCCATACATTTTCCAGTTACAACGAGTGTCACGTGGTCTCATCAGCCGTGAGAGGGTTAACTATTTCTTCTAAAGCAACAGGTACTACGTTCATTTTTTTTGTGCAGTTTGTAGTAATTTGTGCATTTATTTTCCGCTGATGATGTGTAGAACATTTAGTTAGCATATTTGGTTGAGATTTGGAAAAAATATACAGGGTGATGCAAAATTCAACTTTGTAGTACAGAAAGTATAAATTGGTTTTCAAAATAGGAAGAAAGTGCATATATTAACGACTGCCCTGTATGTACTTCTGAATGGCACAGTAACATATTCCTCTTTTATCATTCGTTAACCACAGTATGGTGTGTCAAAGCCACATATAATGGAATCGAATCTGTTTTATTTTGAAAAAAACTAAAAAAGAGAAACAAACGTTGTAACAGGAATTTTAACGTTCCTTCAAGGGCAAAGGACACTTATCGCAACAGGACAAAATGGAGGGGTTTCCTCTTCAATTTTAGCTTTATTTCGTCAAAATATGTAAATAAGTTTGGGAGATATGGCGAATAGTATGTAGTATATAGTAACAATGGATAACAATATAATATATATGTAGAATGACATATGCTATATTGTTGAATAGTTGCCTAACAACATATATATACCAAATAGGAGAGTTTTTTAAAAAAATTGAAGAAATTAGTGGTTGAAGCCATACATTTTCCAGTTACAACGAGTGTCACGTGGTCTCATCAGCCGTGAGAGGGTTAACTATTTCTTCTAAAGCAACAGGTACTACGTTCATTTTTTAATGCAGTTTGTAGTAATTTGTGCATTTATTTTCCCGTGATGATGTGTAGAACATTTAGTTAGTATATTTAGTTGAGATTTGGAAAAAATATACAGGGAGATGCAAAATTCAGCTTTGTAGTACAGAAAGTATAAATTGGTTTTCAAAATGTGAAGAAAGTGCATATAATAACGAATGCCCTGTATGTACTTCTGAATGGCACAGTAACATATTCCTCTTTTATCATTCGTTAACCACAGTATGGTGTGTCAAAGCCACATATAATGGAATCGAATCTGTTTTATTTTGAAAAAACTAAAAATGAGAAACAAACCGTATAAAAGGAATTTTAACGTTTCTTCAAGGGCAAAGGACCTTAGCGCAACCGTACAAAATGGAGGGGTTTGCTCTTCAATTTTAGCTTTATTTCGTCAAAATATGTAAATAAGTTTGGGAGATATGGCGAATAGTATGTAGTATATAGTAACAATGATTAACAATATAATATATATGTAGAATGACATATGCTATATTGTTGAATAGTTGCCTAACAACATATATATACCAAATAGGAGAGTTTTTAAAAAAATTGAAGAAATTAGTGGTTGAAGCCATACATTTTCCAGTTCCAACGAGTGTCACGTGGTCTCATCAGCCGTGAGAGGGTTAACAATTTTTTCTGGAGCAACAGGTTCTACGTTCATTTTTTAATGCAGTTTGTAGGAATTTGTGCATTTATTTTCCGCTGATGATGTGTAGAACATTTAGTTAGCATATTTGGTTGAGATTTGGAAAAAATATACAGGGTGATGCAAAATTCAGCTTTGTAGTACAGAAAGTATAAATTGGTTTTCAAAATGTGAAGAAAGTGCATATATTAACGAATGTCCTGTATGTACTTCTGAATGGCACAGTAACATATTCCTCTTTTATCATTCGTTAACCACAGTATGGTGTGTCAAAGCCACATATAATGGAATCGAATCTGTTTCATTTTGAAAAAAACTAAAAAAGAGAAACAAACGTTGTAACAGGAATTTTAACGTTTCTTCAAGGACAAAGGACCTTTATCGCAACCGTACAAAATGGATAGGTTTGCTCTTCAATTTGAGCTTTATTTCGTCAAAATATGTAAATAAGTTTGGGAGATATGGCGAATAGTATGTAGTATATAGTAACAATGGATAACAATATAATATATATGTAGAATGACATATGCTATATTCTTGAATAGTTGCCTAACAACATATATGTACCAAATAGGAGAGTTTTTTAAAAAAAAATTGAAGAAATTAGTGGTTGAAGCCATACATTTTCCAGTTACAACGAGTGTCACGTGGTCTCATCAGCCGTGAGAGGGTTAACTATTTCTTCTAAAGCAACAGGTACTACGTTCATTTTTTTTGTGCAGTTTGTAGTAATTTGTGCATTTATTTTCCGCTGATGATGTGTAGAACATTTAGTTAGCATATTTGGTTGAGATTTGGAAAAAATATACAGGGTGATGCAAAATTCAACTTTGTAGTACAGAAAGTATAAATTGGTTTTCAAAATAGGAAGAAAGTGCATATATTAACGACTGCCCTGTATGTACTTCTGAATGGCACAGTAACATATTCCTCTTTTATCATTCGTTAACCACAGTATGGTGTGTCAAAGCCACATATAATGGAATCGAATCTGTTTTATTTTGAAAAAAACTAAAAAAGAGAAACAAACGTTGTAACAGGAATTTTAACGTTCCTTCAAGGGCAAAGGACACTTATCGCAACAGGACAAAATGGAGGGGTTTCCTCTTCAATTTTAGCTTTATTTCGTCAAAATATGTAAAAAGTTTGGGAGATATGGCGAATAGTATGTAGTATATAGTAACAATGGATAACAATATAATATATATGTAGAATGACATATGCTATATTGTTGAATAGTTGCCTAACAACATATATATACCAAATAGGAGAGTTTTTTAAAAAAATTGAAGAAATTAGTGGTTGAAGCCATACATTTTCCAGTTACAACGAGTGTCACGTGGTCTCATCAGCCGTGAGAGGGTTAACTATTTCTTCTAAAGCAACAGGTACTACGTTCATTTTTTAATGCAGTTTGTAGTAATTTGTGCATTTATTTTCCCGTGATGATGTGTAGAACATTTAGTTAGTATATTTAGTTGAGATTTGGAAAAAATATACAGGGAGATGCAAAATTCAGCTTTGTAGTACAGAAAGTATAAATTGGTTTTCAAAATGTGAAGAAAGTGCATATATTAACGAATGCCCTGTATGTACTTCTGAATGGCACAGTAACATATTCCTCTTTTATCATTCGTTAACCACAGTATGGTGTGTCAAAGCCACATATAATGGAATCGAATCTGTTTTATTTTGAAAAAACTAAAAATGAGAAACATACCGTATAAAAGGAATTTTAACGTTTCTTCAAGGGCAAAGGACCTTAGCGCAACCGTACAAAATGGAGGGGTTTGCTCTTCAATTTTAGCTTTATTTCGTCAAAATATGTAAATAAGTTTGGGAGATATGGCGAATAGTATGTAGTATATAGTAACAATGATTAACAATATAATATATATGTAGAATGACATATGCTATATTGTTGAATAGTTGCCTAACAACATATATATACCAAATAGGAGAGTTTTTAAAAAAAATGAAGAAATTAGTGGTTGAAGCCATACATTTTCCAGTTACAACGAGTGTCACGTGGTCTCATCAGCCGTGAGAGGGTTAACAATTTTTTCTAGAGCAACAGGTTCTACGTTCATTTTTTAATGCAGTTTGTAGGAATTTGTGCATTTATTTTCCGCTGATGATGTGTAGAACATTTAGTTAGCATATTTGGTTGAGATTTGGAAAAAATATACAGGGTGATGCAAAATTCAGCTTTGTAGTACAGAAAGTATAAATTGGTTTTCAAAATGTGAAGAAAGTGCATATATTAACGAATGTCCTGTATGTACTTCTGAATGGCACAGTAACATATTCCTCTTTTATCATTCGTTAACCACAGTATGGTGTGTCAAAGCCACATATAATGGAATCGAATCTGTTTTATTTTGAAAAAAACTAAAAAAGAGAAACAAACGTTGTAACAGGAATTTTAACGTTTCTTCAAGGACAAAGGACCTTTATCGCAACCGTACAAAATGGATAGGTTTGCTCTTCAATTTGAGCTTTATTTCGTCAAAATATGTAAATAAGTTTGGGAGATATGGCGAATAGTATGTAGTATATAGTAACAATGGATAACAATATAATATATATGTAGAATGACATATGCATATTCTTGAATAGTTGCCTAACAACATATATGTACCAAATAGGAGAGTTTTTTAAAAAAAAATTGAAGAAATTAGTGGTTGAAGCCATACATTTTCCAGTTACAACGAGTGTCACGTGGTCTCATCAGCCGTGAGAGGGTTAACTATTTCTTCTAAAGCAACAGGTACTACGTTCATTTTTTTTGTGCAGTTTGTAGTAATTTGTGCATTTATTTTCCGCTGATGATGTGTAGAACATTTAGTTAGCATATTTGGTTGAGATTTGGAAAAAATATACAGGGTGATGCAAAATTCAACTTTGTAGTACAGAAAGTATAAATTGGTTTTCAAAATAGGAAGAAAGTGCATATATTAACGACTGCCCTGTATGTACTTCTGAATGGCACAGTAACATATTCCTCTTTTATCATTCGTTAACCACAGTATGGTGTGTCAAAGCCACATATAATGGAATCGAATCTGTTTTATTTTGAAAAAAACTAAAAAAGAGAAACAAACGTTGTAACAGGAATTTTAACGTTCCTTCAAGGGCAAAGGACACTTATCGCAACAGGACAAAATGGAGGGGTTTCCTCTTCAATTTTAGCTTTATTTCGTCAAAATATGTAAAAAGTTTGGGAGATATGGCGAATAGTATGTAGTATATAGTAACAATGGATAACAATATAATATATATGTAGAATGACATATGCTATATTGTTGAATAGTTGCCTAACAACATATATATACCAAATAGGAGAGTTTTTTAAAAAAATTGAAGAAATTAGTGGTTGAAGCCATACATTTTCCAGTTACAACGAGTGTCACGTGGTCTCATCAGCCGTGAGAGGGTTAACTATTTCTTCTAAAGCAACAGGTACTACGTTCATTTTTTAATGCAGTTTGTAGTAATTTGTGCATTTATTTTCCCGTGATGATGTGTAGAACATTTAGTTAGTATATTTAGTTGAGATTTGGAAAAAATATACAGGGAGATGCAAAATTCAGCTTTGTAGTACAGAAAGTATAAATTGGTTTTCAAAATGTGAAGAAAGTGCATATATTAACGAATGCCCTGTATGTACTTCTGAATGGCACAGTAACATATTCCTCTTTTATCATTCGTTAACCACAGTATGGTGTGTCAAAGCCACATATAATGGAATCGAATCTGTTTTATTTTGAAAAAACTAAAATGAGAAACATACCGTATAAAAGGAATTTTAACGTTTCTTCAAGGGCAAAGGACCTTAGCGCAACCGTACAAAATGGAGGGGTTTGCTCTTCAATTTGAGCTTTATTTCGTCAAAATATGTAAATAAGTTTGGGAGATATGGCGAATAGTATGTAGTATATAGTAACAATGATTAACAATATAATATATATGTAGAATGACATATGCTATATTGTTGAATAGTTGCCTAACAACATATAAATACCAAATAGGAGAGTTTTTAAAAAAAATGAAGAAATTAGTGGTTGAAGCCATACATTTTCCAGTTCCAACGAGTGTCACGTGGTCTCATCAGCCGTGAGAGGGTTAACAATTTTTTCTAGAGCAACAGGTTCTACGTTCATTTTTTAATGCAGTTTGTAGGAATTTGTGCATTTATTTTCCGCTGATGATGTGTAGAACATTTAGTTAGCATATTTGGTTGAGATTTGGAAAAAATATACAGGGTGATGCAAAATTCAGCTTTGTAGTACAGAAAGTATAAATTGGTTTTCAAAATGTGAAGAAAGTGCATATATTAACGAATGTCCTGTATGTACTTCTGAATGGCACAGTAACATATTCCTCTTTTATCATTCGTTAACCACAGTATGGTGTGTCAAAGCCACATATAATGGAATCGAATCTGTTTTATTTTGAAAAAAACTAAAAAAGAGAAACAAACGTTGTAACAGGAATTTTAACGTTTCTTCAAGGACAAAGGACCTTTATCGTAACCGTACAAAATGGATAGGTTTGCTCTTCAATTTGAGCTTTATTTCGTCAAAATATGTAAATAAGTTTGGGAGATATGGCGAATAGTATGTAGTATATAGTAACAATGGATAACAATATAATATATATGTAGAATGACATATGCTATATTGTTGAATAGTTGCCTAACAACATATATGTACCAAATAGGAGAGTTTTTTAAAAAAAAATTGAAGAAATTAGTGGTTGAAGCCATACATTTTCCAGTTACAACGAGTGTCACGTGGTCTCATCAGCCGTGAGAGGGTTAACTATTTCTTCTAAAGCAACAGGTACTACGTTCATTTTTTTTGTGCAGTTTGTAGTAATTTGTGCATTTATTTTCCGCTGATGATGTGTAGAACATTTAGTTAGCATATTTGGTTGAGATTTGGAAAAAATATACAGGGTGATGCAAAATTCAACTTTGTAGTACAGAAAGTATAAATTGGTTTTCAAAATAGGAAGAAAGTGCATATATTAACGACTGCCCTGTATGTACTTCTGAATGGCACAGTAACATATTCCTCTTTTATCATTCGTTAACCACAGTATGGTGTGTCAAAGCCACATATAATGGAATCGAATCTGTTTTATTTTGAAAAAAAACTAAAAAAGAGAAACAAACGTTGTAACAGGAATTTTAACGTTCCTTCAAGGGCAAAGGACACTTATCGCAACAGGACAAAATGGAGGGGTTTCCTCTTCAATTTTAGCTTTATTTTGTCAAAATATGTAAAAAGTTTGGGAGATATGGCGAATAGTATGTAGTATATAGTAACAATGGATAACAATATAATATATATGTAGAATGACATATGCTATATTGTTGAATAGTTGCCTTACAACATATATATACCAAATAGGAGAGTTTTTAAAAAAAATTGAAGAAATTAGTGGTTGAAGCCATACATTTTCCAGTTACAACGAGTGTCACGTGGTCTCATCAGCCGTGAGAGGGTTAACTATTTCTTCTAAAGCAACAGGTACTACGTTCATTTTTTAATGCAGTTTGTAGTAATTTGTGCATTTATTTTCCCGTGATGATGTGTAGAACATTTAGTTAGTATATTTAGTTGAGATTTGGAAAAAATATACAGGGAGATGCAAAATTCAGCTTTGTAGTACAGAAAGTATAAATTGGTTTTCAAAATGTGAAGAAAGTGCATATATTAACGAATGCCCTGTATGTACTTCTGAATGGCACAGTAACATATTCCTCTTTTATCATTCGTTAACCACAGTATGGTGTGTCAAAGCCACATATAATGGAATCGAATCTGTTTTATTTTGAAAAAACTAAAAATGAGAAACAAACCGTATAAAAGGAATTTTAACGTTTCTTCAAGGGCAAAGGACCTTAGCGCAACCGTACAAAATGGAGGGGTTTGCTCTTCAATTTTAGCTTTATTTCGTCAAAATATGTAAATAAGTTTGGGAGATATGGCGAATAGTATGTAGTATATAGTAACAATGATTAACAATATAATATATATGTAGAATGACATATGCTATATTGTTGAATAGTTGCCTAACAACATATATATACCAAATAGGAGAGTTTTTAAAAAAATTGAAGAAATTAGTGGTTGAAGCCATACATTTTCCAGTTACAACGAGTGTCACGTGGTCTCATCAGCCGTGAGAGGGTTAACAATTTTTTCTAGAGCAACAGGTTCTACGTTCATTTTTTAATGCAGTTTGTAGGAATTTGTGCATTTATTTTCCGCTGATGATGTGTAGAACATTTAGTTAGCATATTTGGTTGAGATTTGGAAAAAATATACAGGGTGATGCAAAATTCAGCTTTGTAGTACAGAAAGTATAAATTGGTTTTCAAAATGTGAAGAAAGTGCATATATTAACGAATGTCCTGTATGTACTTCTGAATGGCACAGTAACATATTCCACTTTTATCATTCGTTAACCACAGTATGGTGTGTTAAAGCCACATATAATGGAATCGAATCTGTTTTATTTTGAAAAAAACTAAAAAAGAGAAACAAACGTTGTAACAGGAATTTTAACGTTTCTTCAAGGACAAAGGACCTTTATCGCAACCGTACAAAATGGATAGGTTTGCTCTTCAATTTGAGCTTTATTTCGTCAAAATATGTAAATAAGTTTGGGAGATATGGCGAATAGTATGTAGTATTTAGTAACAATGGATAACAATATAATATATATGTAGAATGACATATGCTATATTGTTGAATAGTTGCCTAACAACATATATGTACCAAATAGGAGAGTTTTTTTTAAAAAAATTGAAGAAATTAGTGGTTGAAGCCATACATTTTCCAGTTACAACGAGTGTCACGTGGTCTCATCAGCCGTGAGAGGGTTAACTATTTCTTCTAAAGCAACAGGTACTACGTTCATTTTTTTGTGCAGTTTGTAGTAATTTGTGCATTTATTTTCCGCTGATGATGTGTAGAACATTTAGTTAGCATATTTGGTTGAGATTTGGAAAAAATATACAGGGTGATGCAAAATTCAACTTTGTAGTACAGAAAGTATAAATTGGTTTTCAAAATAGGAAGAAAGTGCATATATTAACGACTGCCCTGTATGTACTTCTGAATGGCACAGTAACATATTCCTCTTTTATCATTCGTTAACCACAGTATGGTGTGTCAAAGCCACATATAATGGAATCGAATCTGTTTTATTTTGAAAAAAACTAAAAAAGAGAAACAAACGTTGTAACAGGAATTTTAACGTTCCTTCAAGGGCAAAGGACACTTATCGCAACAGGACAAAATGGAGGGGTTTCCTCTTCAATTTTAGCTTTATTTCGTCAAAATATGTAAATAAGTTTGGGAGATATGGCGAATAGTATGTAGTATATAGTAACAATGGATAACAATATAATATATATGTAGAATGACATATGCTATATTGTTGAATAGTTGCCTAACAACATATATGTACCAAATAGGAGAGTATTTTTAAAAAAAAATTGAAGAAATTAGTGGTTGAAGCCATACATTTTCCAGTTACAACGAGTGTCACGTGGTCTCATCAGCCGTGAGAGGGTTAACTATTTCTTCTAAAGCAACAGGTACTACGTTCATTTTTTTTGTGCAGTTTGTAGTAATTTGTGCATTTATTTTCCGCTGATGATGTGTAGAACATTTAGTTAGCATATTTGGTTGAGATTTGGAAAAAATATACAGGGTGATGCAAAATTCAACTTTGTAGTACAGAAAGTATAAATTGGTTTTCAAAATAGGAAGAAAGTGCATATATTAACGACTGCCCTGTATGTACTTCTGAATGGCACAGTAACATATTCCTCTTTTATCATTCGTTAACCACAGTATGGTGTGTCAAAGCCACATATAATGGAATCGAATCTGTTTTATTTTGAAAAAAACTAAAAAAGAGAAACAAACCGTATAAAAGGAATTTTAACGTTTCTTCAAGGGCAAAGGACCTTAGCGCAACCGTACAAAATGGAGGGGTTTGCTCTTCAATTTTAGCTTTATTTCGTCAAAATATGTAAATAAGTTTGGGAGATATGGCGAATAGTATGTATATATAGTAACAATGATTAACAATATAATATATATGTAGAATGACATATGCTATATTGTTGAATAGTTGCCTAACAACATATATATACCAAATAGGAGAGTTTTTTAAAAAAAATTGAAGAAATTAGTGGTTGAAGCCATACATTTTCCAGTTACAACGAGTGTCACGTGGTCTCATCAGCCGTGAGAGGGTTAACTATTTCTTCTAAAGCAACAGGTACTACGTTCATTTTTTAATGCAGTTTGTAGTAATTTGTGCATTTATTTTCCCGTGATGATGTGTAGAACATTTAGTTAGTATATTTAGTTGAGATTTGGAAAAAATATACAGGGAGATGCAAAATTCAGCTTTGTAGTACAGAAAGTATAAATTGGTTTTCAAAATGTGAAGAAAGTGCATATATTAACGAATGCCCTGTATGTACTTCTGAATGGCACAGTAACATATTCCTCTTTTATCATTCGTTAACCACAGTATGGTGTGTCAAAGCCACATATAATGGAATCGAATCTGTTTTATTTTGAAAAAACTAAAAATGAGAAACAAACCGTATAAAAGGAATTTTAACGTTTCTTCAAGGGCAAAGGACCTTAGCGCAACCGTACAAAATGGAGGGGTTTGCTCTTCAATTTTAGCTTTATTTCGTCAAAATATGTAAATAAGTTTGGGAGATATGGCGAATAGTATGTATATATAGTAACAATGATTAACAATATAATATATATGTAGAATGACATATGCTATATTGTTGAATAGTTGCCTAACAACATATATATACCAAATAGGAGAGTTTTTAAAAAAATTGAAGAAATTAGTGGTTGAAGCCATACATTTTCCAGTTACAACGAGTGTCACGTGGTCTCATCAGCCGTGAGAGGGTTAACAATTTTTTCTAGAGCAACAGGTTCTACGTTCATTTTTTAATGCAGTTTGTAGGAATTTGTGCATTTATTTTCCGCTGATGATGTGTAGAACATTTAGTTAGCATATTTGGTTGAGATTTGGAAAAAATATACAGGGTGATGCAAAATTCAGCTTTGTAGTACAGAAAGTATAAATTGGTTTTCAAAATGTGAAGAAAGTGCATATATTAACGAATGTCCTGTATGTACTTCTGAATGGCACAGTAACATATTCCACTTTTATCATTCGTTTACCACAGTATGGTGTGTCAAAGCCACATATAATGGAATCGAATCTGTTTTATTTTGAAAAAAACTAAAAAAGAGAAACAAACGTTGTAACAGGAATTTTAACGTTTCTTCAAGGACAAAGGACCTTTATCGCAACCGTACAAAATGGATAGGTTTGCTCTTCAATTTGAGCTTTATTTCGTCAAAATATGTAAATAAGTTTGGGAGATATGGCGAATAGTATGTAGTATATAGTAACAATGGATAACAGTATAATATATATGTAGAATGACATATGCTATATTGTTGAATAGTTGCCTAACAACATATATGTACCAAATAGGAGAGTTTTTTTAAAAAAAATTGAAGAAATTAGTGGTTGAAGCCATACATTTTCCAGTTACAACGAGTGTCACGTGGTCTCATCAGCCGTGAGAGGGTTAACTATTTCTTCTAAAGCAACAGGTACTACGTTCATTTTTTTTGTGCAGTTTGTAGTAATTTGTGCATTTATTTTCCGCTGATGATGTGTAGAACATTTAGTTAGCATATTTGGTTGAGATTTGGAAAAAATATACAGGGTGATGCAAAATTCATCTTTGTAGTACAGAAAGTATAAATTGGTTTTCAAAATAGGAAGAAAGTGCATATATTAACGACTGCCCTGTATGTACTTCTGAATGGCACAGTAACATATTCCTCTTTTATCATTCGTTAACCACAGTATGGTGTGTCAAAGCCACATATAATGGAATCGAATCTGTTTTATTTTGAAAAAAACTAAAAAAGAGAAACAAACGTTGTAACAGGAATTTTAACGTTCCTTCAAGGGCAAAGGACACTTATCGCAACAGGACAAAATGGAGGGGTTTCCTCTTCAATTTTAGCTTTATTTCGTCAAAATATGTAAATAAGTTTGGGAGATATGGCGAGTAGTATGTAGTATATAGTAACAATGGATAACAATATAATATATATGTAGAATGACATATGCTATATTGTTGAATAGTTGCCTAACAACATATATATACCAAATAGGAGAGTTTTTTAAAAAAAATTGAAGAAATTAGTGGTTGAAGCCATACATTTTCCAGTTACAACGAGTGTCACGTGGTCTCATCAGCCGTGAGAGGGTTAACTATTTCTTCTAAAGCAACAGGTACTACGTTCATTTTTTAATGCAGTTTGTAGTAATTTGTGCATTTATTTTCCCGTGATGATGTGTAGATCATTTAGTTAGTATATTTAGTTGAGATTTGGAAAAAATATACAGGGAGATGCAAAATTCAGCTTTGTAGTACAGAAAGTATAAATTGGTTTTCAAAATGTGAAGAAAGTGCATATATTAACGAATGTCCTGTATGTACTTCTGAATGGCACAGTAACATATTCCTCTTTTATCATTCGTTAACCACAGTATGGTGTGTCAAAGCCACATATAATGGAATCGAATCTGTTTTATTTTGAAAAAAAACTAAAAAAGAGAAACAAACGTTGTAACAGGAATTTTAACGTTTCTTCAAGGACAAAGGACCTTTATCGCAACCGTACAAAATGGATAGGTTTGCTCTTCAATTTGAGCTTTATTTCGTCAAAATATGTAAATAAGTTTGGGAGATATGGCGAATAGTATGTAGTATATAGTAACAATGGATAACAATATAATATATATGTAGAATGACATATGCTATATTGTTGAATAGTTGCCTAACAACATATATGTACCAAATAGGAGAGTTTTTTTAAAAAAAATTGAAGAAATTAGTGGTTGAAGCCATACATTTTCCAGTTACAACGAGTGTCACGTGGTCTCATCAGCCGTGAGAGGGTTAACTATTTCTTCTAAAGCAACAGGTACTACGTTCATTTTTTTTGTGCAGTTTGTAGTAATTTGTGCATTTATTTTCCGCTGATGATATGTAGAACATTTAGTTAGCATATTTGGTTGAGATTTGGAAAAAATATACAGGGTGATGCAAAATTCAACTTTGTAGTACAGAAAGTATAAATTGGTTTTCAAAATAGGAAGAAAGTGCATATATTAACGACTGCCCTGTATGTACTTCTGAATGGCACAGTAACATATTCCTCTTTTATCATTCGTTAACCACAGTATGGTGTGTCAAAGCCACATATAATGGAATCGATTCTGTTTTATTTTGAAAAAAACTAAAAAAGAGAAACAAACGTTGTAACAGGAATTTTAACGTTCCTTCAAGGGCAAAGGACACTTATCGCAACAGGACAAAATGGAGGGGTTTCGCCTTCAATTTTAGCTTTATTTCGTCAAAATATGTAAATAAGTTTGGGAGATATGGCGAATAGTATGTAGTATATAGTAACAATGATTAACAATATAATATATATGTAGAATGACATATGCTATATTGTTGAATAGTTGCCTAACAACATATATATACCAAATAGGAGAGTTTTTTAAAAAAAAATTGAAGAAATTAGTGGTTGAAGCCATACATTTTCCAGTTACAACGAGTGTCACGTGGTCTCATCAGCCGTGAGAGGGTTAACTATTTCTTCTAAAGCAACAGGTACTACGTTCATTTTTTAATGCAGTTTGTAGTAATTTGTGCATTTATTTTCCCGTATTGATGTGTAGAACATTTAGTTAGTATATTTAGTTGAGATTTGGATAAAATATACAGGGAGATGCAAAATTCAGCTTTGTAGTACAGAAAGTATAAATTGGTTTTCAAAATGTGAAGAAAGTGCATATATTAACGAATGCCCTGTATGTACTTCTGAATGGCACAGTAACATATTCCTCTTTTATCATTCGTTAACCACAGTATGGTGTGTCAAAGCCACATATAATGGAATCGAATCTGTTTTATTTTGAAAAAACTAAAAATGAGAAACAAACCGTATAAAAGGAATTTTAACGTTTCTTCAAGGGCAAAGGACCTTAGCGCAACCGTACAAAATGGAGGGGTTTGCTCTTCAATTTTAGCTTTATTTCGTCAAAATATGTAAATAAGTTTGGGAGATATGGCGAATAGTATGTAGTATATAGTAACAATGATTAACAATATAATATATATGTAGAATGACATATGCTATATTGTTGAATAGTTGCCTAACAACATATATATACCAAATAGGAGAGTTTTTAAAAAAATTGAAGAAATTAGTGGTTGAAGCCATACATTTTCCAGTTACAACGAGTGTCACGTGGTCTCATCAGCCGTGAGAGGGTTAACAATTTTTTCTAGAGCAACAGGTTCTACGTTCATTTTTTAATGCAGTTTGTAGGAATTTGTGCATTTATTTTCCGCTGATGATGTGTAGAACATTTAGTTAGCATATTTGGTTGAGATTTGGAAAAAATATACAGGGTGATGCAAAATTCAGCTTTGTAGTACAGAAAGTATAAATTGGTTTTCAAAATGTGAAGAAAGTGCATATATTAACGAATGTCCTGTATGTACTTCTGAATGGCACAGTAACATATTCCTCTTTTATCATTCGTTAACCACAGTATGGTGTGTCAAAGCCACATATAATGGAATCGAATCTGTTTTATTTTGAAAAAAACTAAAAAAGAGAAACAAACGTTGTAACAGGAATTTTAACGTTTCTTCAAGGACAAAGGACCTTTATCGCAACCGTACAAAATGGATAGGTTTGCTCTTCAATTTGAGCTTTATTTCGTCAAAATATGTAAATAAGTTTGGGAGATATGGCGAATAGTATGTAGTATATAGTAACAATGGATAACAATATAATATATATGTAGAATGACATATGCTATATTGTTGAATAGTTGCCTAACAACATATATGTACCAAATAGGAGAGTTTTTTTAAAAAAAATTGAAGAAATTAGTGGTTGAAGCCATACATTTTCCAGTTACAACGAGTGTCACGTGGTCTCATCAGCCGTGAGAGGGTTAACTATTTCTTCTAAAGCAACAGGTACTACGTTCATTTTTTTTGTGCAGTTTGTAGTAATTTGTGCATTTATTTTCCGCTGATGATGTGTAGAACATTTAGTTAGCATATTTGGTTGAGATTTGGAAAAAATATACAGGGTGATGCAAAATTCAACTTTGTAGTACAGAAAGTATAAATTGGTTTTCAAAATAGGAAGAAAGTGCATATATTAACGACTGCCCTGTATGTACTTCTGAATGGCACAGTAACATATTCCTCTTTTATCATTCGTTAACCACAGTATGGTGTGTCAAAGCCACATATAATGGAATCGAATCTGTTTTATTTTGAAAAAAACTAAAAAAGAGAAACAAACGTTGTAACAGGAATTTTAACGTTCCTTCAAGGGCAAAGGACACTTATCGCAACAGGACAAAATGGAGGGGTTTCCTCTTCAATTTTAGCTTTATTTCGTCAAAATATGTAAATAAGTTTGGGAGATATGGCGAGTAGTATGTAGTATATAGTAACAATGGATAACAATATAATATATATGTAGAATGACATATGCTATATTGTTGAATAGTTGCCTAACAACATATATATACCAAATAGGAGAGTTTTTTAAAAAAAATTGAAGAAATTAGTGGTTGAAGCCATACATTTTCCAGTTACAACGAGTGTCACGTGGTCTCATCAGCCGTGAGAGGGTTAACTATTTCTTCTAAAGCAACAGGTACTACGTTCATTTTTTAATGCAGTTTGTAGTAATTTGTGCATTTATTTTCCCGTGATGATGTGTAGAACATTTAGTTAGTATATTTAGTTGAGATTTGGAAAAAATATACAGGGAGATGCAAAATTCAGCTTTGTAGTACAGAAAGTATAAATTGGTTTTCAAAATGTGAAGAAAGTGCATATATTAACGAATGTCCTGTATGTACTTCTGAATGGCACAGTAACATATTCCTCTTTTATCATTCGTTAACCACAGTATGGTGTGTCAAAGCCACATATAATGGAATCGAATCTGTTTTATTTTGAAAAAAACTAAAAAAGAGAAACAAACGTTGTAACAGGAATTTTAACGTTCCTTCAAGGGCAAAGGACACTTATCGCAACAGGACAAAATGGAGGGGTTTCCTCTTCAATTTTAGCTTTATTTCGTCAAAATATGTAAATAAGTTTGGGAGATATGGCGAGTAGTATGTAGTATATAGTAACAATGGATAACAATATAATATATATGTAGAATGACATATGCTATATTGTTGAATAGTTGCCTAACAACATATATGTACCAAATAGGAGAGTTTTTTAAAAAAAAATTGAAGAAATTAGTGGTTGAAGCCATACATTTTCCAGTTACAACGAGTGTCACGTGGTCTCATCAGCCGTGAGAGGGTTAACTATTTCTTCTAAAGCAACAGGTACTACGTTCATTTTTTTTGTGCAGTTTGTAGTAATTTGTGCATTTATTTTCCGCTGATGATGTGTAGAACATTTAGTTAGCATATTTGGTTGAGATTTGGAAAAAATATACAGGGTGATGCAAAATTCAACTTTGTAGTACAGAAAGTATAAATTGGTTTTCAAAATAGGAAGAAAGTGCATATATTAACGACTGCCCTGTATGTACTTCTGAATGGCACAGTAACATATTCCTCTTTTATCATTCGTTAACCACAGTATGGTGTGTCAAAGCCACATATAATGGAATCGATTCTGTTTTATTTTGAAAAAAACTAAAAAAGAGAAACAAACGTTGTAACAGGAATTTTAACGTTCCTTCAAGGGCAAAGGACACTTATCGCAACAGGACAAAATGGAGGGGTTTCCTCTTCAATTTTAGCTTTATTTCGTCAAAATATGTAAATAAGTTTGGGAGATATGGCGAATAGTATGTAGTATATAGTAACAATGGATAACAATATAATATATATGTAGAATGACATATGCTATATTGTTGAATAGTTGCCTAACAACATATATATACCAAATAGGAGAGTTTTTTAAAAAAAAATTGAAGAAATTAGTGGTTGAAGCCATACATTTTCCAGTTACAACGAGTGTCACGTGGTCTCATCAGCCGTGAGAGGGTTAACTATTTCTTCTAAAGCAACAGGTACTACGTTCATTTTTTAATGCAGTTTGTAGTAATTTGTGCATTTATTTTCCCGTATTGATGTGTAGAACATTTAGTTAGTATATTTAGTTGAGATTTGGATAAAATATACAGGGAGATGCAAAATTCAGCTTTGTAGTACAGAAAGTATAAATTGGTTTTCAAAATGTGAAGAAAGTGCATATATTAACGAATGCCCTGTATGTACTTCTGAATGGCACAGTAACATATTCCTCTTTTATCATTCGTTAACCACAGTATGGTGTGTCAAAGCCACATATAATGGAATCGAATCTGTTTTATTTTGAAAAAAACTAAAAAAGAGAAACAAACGTTGTAACAGGAATTTTAACGTTTCTTCAAGGACAAAGGACCTTTATCGCAACCGTACAAAATGGATAGGTTTGCTCTTCAATTTGAGCTTTATTTCGTCAAAATATGTAAATAAGTTTGGGAGATATGGCGAATAGTATGTAGTATATAGTAACAATGGATAACAATATAATATATATGTAGAATGACATATGCTATATTGTTGAATAGTTGCCTAACAACATATATGTACCAAATAGGAGAGTTTTTTTAAAAAAAATTGAAGAAATTAGTGGTTGAAGCCATACATTTTCCAGTTACAACGAGTGTCACGTGGTCTCATCAGCCGTGAGAGGGTTAACTATTTCTTCTAAAGCAACAGGTACTACGTTCATTTTTTTTGTGCAGTTTGTAGTAATTTGTGCATTTATTTTCCGCTGATGATGTGTAGAACATTTAGTTAGCATATTTGGTTGAGATTTGGAAAAAATATACAGGGTGATGCAAAATTCAACTTTGTAGTACAGAAAGTATAAATTGGTTTTCAAAATAGGAAGAAAGTGCATATATTAACGACTGCCCTGTATGTACTTCTGAATGGCACAGTAACATATTCCTCTTTTATCATTCGTTAACCACAGTATGGTGTGTCAAAGCCACATATAATGGAATCGAATCTGTTTTATTTTGAAAAAAACTAAAAAAGAGAAACAAACGTTGTAACAGGAATTTTAACGTTCCTTCAAGGGCAAAGGACACTTATCGCAACAGGACAAAATGGAGGGGTTTCCTCTTCAATTTTAGCTTTATTTCGTCAAAATATGTAAATAAGTTTGGGAGATATGGCGAGTAGTATGTAGTATATAGTAACAATGGATAACAATATAATATATATGTAGAATGACATATGCTATATTGTTGAATAGTTGCCTAACAACATATATATACCAAATAGGAGAGTTTTTTAAAAAAAATTGAAGAAATTAGTGGTTGAAGCCATACATTTTCCAGTTACAACGAGTGTCACGTGGTCTCATCAGCCGTGAGAGGGTTAACTATTTCTTCTAAAGCAACAGGTACTACGTTCATTTTTTAATGCAGTTTGTAGTAATTTGTGCATTTATTTTCCCGTGATGATGTGTAGAACATTTAGTTAGTATATTTAGTTGAGATTTGGAAAAAATATACAGGGAGATGCAAAATTCAGCTTTGTAGTACAGAAAGTATAAATTGGTTTTCAAAATGTGAAGAAAGTGCATATATTAACGAATGTCCTGTATGTACTTCTGAATGGCACAGTAACATATTCCTCTTTTATCATTCGTTAACCACAGTATGGTGTGTCAAAGCCACATATAATGGAATCGAATCTGTTTTATTTTGAAAAAAACTAAAAAAGAGAAACAAACGTTGTAACAGGAATTTTAACGTTTCTTCAAGGACAAATACCTTTATCGCAACCGTACAAAATGGATAGGTTTGCTCTTCAATTTGAGCTTTATTTCGTCAAAATATGTAAATAAGTTTGGGAGATATGGCGAATAGTATGTAGTATATAGTAACAATGGATAACAATATAATATATATGTAGAATGACATATGCTATATTGTTGAATAGTTGCCTAACAACATATATGTACCAAATAGGAGAGTTTTTTTAAAAAAAATTGAAGAAATTAGTGGTTGAAGCCATACATTTTCCAGTTACAACGAGTGTCACGTGGTCTCATCAGCCGTGAGAGGGTTAACTATTTCTTCTAAAGCAACAGGTACTACGTTCATTTTTTTTGTGCAGTTTGTAGTAATTTGTGCATTTATTTTCCGCTGATGATGTGTAGAACATTTAGTTAGCATATTTGGTTGAGATTTGGAAAAAATATACAGGGTGATGCAAAATTCAACTTTGTAGTACAGAAAGTATAAATTGGTTTTCAAAATAGGAAGAAAGTGCATATATTAACGACTGCCCTGTATGTACTTCTGAATGGCACAGTAACATATTCCTCTTTTATCATTCGTTAACCACAGTATGGTGTGTCAAAGCCACATATAATGGAATCGATTCTGTTTTCTTTTGAAAAAAACTAAAAAAGAGAAACAAACGTTGTAACAGGAATTTTAACGTTCCTTCAAGGGCAAAGGACACTTATCGCAACAGGACAAAATGGAGGGGTTTCCTCTTCAATTTGAGCTTTATTTCGTCAAAATATGTAAATAAGTTTGGGAGATATGGCGAATAGTATGTAGTATATAGTAACAATGGATAACAATATAATATATATGTAGAATGACATATGCTATATTGTTGAATAGTTGCCTAACAACATATATATACCAAATAGGAGAGTTTTTTAAAAAAAAATTGAAGAAATTAGTGGTTGAAGCCATACATTTTCCAGTTACAACGAGTGTCACGTGGTCTCATCAGCCGTGAGAGGGTTAACTATTTCTTCTAAAGCAACAGGTACTACGTTCATTTTTTAATGCAGTTTGTAGTAATTTGTGCATTTATTTTCCCGTATTGATGTGTAGAACATTTAGTTAGTATATTTAGTTGAGATTTGGATAAAATATACAGGGAGATGCAAAATTCAGCTTTGTAGTACAGAAAGTATAAATTGGTTTTCAAAATGTGAAGAAAGTGCATATATTAACGAATGCCCTGTATGTACTTCTGAATGGCACAGTAACATATTCCTCTTTTATCATTCGTTAACCACAGTATGGTGTGTCAAAGCCACATATAATGGAATCGAATCTGTTTTATTTTGAAAAAACTAAAAATGAGAAACAAACCGTATAAAAGGAATTTTAACGTTTCTTCAAGGGCAAAGGACCTTAGCGCAACCGTACAAAATGGAGGGGTTTGCTCTTCAATTTTAGCTTTATTTCGTCAAAATATGTAAATAAGTTTGGGAGATATGGCGAATAGTATGTAGTATATAGTAACAATGATTAACAATATAATATATATGTAGAATGACATATGCTATATTGTTGAATAGTTGCCTAACAACATATATATACCAAATAGGAGAGTTTTTAAAAAAATTGAAGAAATTAGTGGTTGAAGCCATACATTTTCCAGTTACAACGAGTGTCACGTGGTCTCATCAGCCGTGAGTGGGTTAACAATTTTTTCTAGAGCAACAGGTTCTACGTTCATTTTTTAATGCAGTTTGTAGGAATTTGTGCATTTATTTTCCGCTGATGATGTGTAGAACATTTAGTTAGCATATTTTTTTGAGATTTGGAAAAAATATACAGGGTGATGCAAAATTCAGCTTTGTAGTACAGAAAGTATAAATTGGTTTTCAAAATGTGAAGAAAGTGCATATATTAACGAATGTCCAGTATGTACTTCTGAATGGCACAGTAACATATTCCTCTTTTATCATTCGTTAACCACAGTATGGTGTGTCAAAGCCACATATAATGGAATCGAATCTGTTTTATTTTGAAAAAAACTAAAAAAGAGAAACAAACGTTGTAACAGGAATTTTAACGTTCCTTCAAGGGCAAAGGACACTTATCGCAACAGGACAAAATGGAGGGGTTTCCTCTTCAATTTGAGCTTTATTTCGTCAAAATATGTAAATAAGTTTGGGAGATATGGCGAATAGTATGTAGTATATAGTAACAATGGATAACAATATAATATATATGTAGAATGACATATGCTATATTGTTGAATAGTTGCCTAACAACATATATATACCAAATAGGAGAGTTTTTTAAAAAAAAATTGAAGAAATTAGTGGTTGAAGCCATACATTTTCCAGTTACAACGAGTGTCACGTGGTCTCATCAGCCGTGAGAGGGTTAACTATTTCTTCTAAAGCAACAGGTACTACGTTCATTTTTTAATGCAGTTTGTAGTAATTTGTGCATTTATTTTCCCGTGATGATGTGTAGAACATTTAGTTAGTATATTTAGTTGAGATTTGGAAAAAATATACAGGGAGATGCAAAATTCAGCTTTGTAGTACAGAAAGTATAAATTGGTTTTCAAAATGTGAAGAAAGTGCATATATTAACGAATGCCCTGTATGTACTTCTGAATGGCACAGTAACATATTCCTCTTTTATCATTCGTTAACCACAGTATGGTGTGTCAAAGCCACATATAATGGAATCGAATCTGTTTTATTTTGAAAAAACTAAAAAAGAGAAACAAACCGTATAGGAGGAATTTTAACGTTTCTTCAAGGGCAAAGGACCTTAGCGCAACCGTACAAAATGGAGGGGTTTCCTCTTCAATTTTAGCTTTATTTCGTCAAAATATGTAAATAAGTTTGGGAGATATGGCGAATAGTATGTAGTATATAGTAACAATGATTAACAATATAATATATATGTAGAATGACATATGCTATATTGTTGAATAGTTGCCTAACAACATATATATACCAAATAGGAGAGTTTTTAAAAAAAATTGAAGAAATTAGTGGTTGAAGCCATACATTTTCCAGTTACAACGATTGTCACGTTGTCTCATCAGCCGTGAGAGGGTTAACTATTTCTTCTAAAGCAACAGGTACTACGTTCATTTTTTTGTGCAGTTTGTAGTAATTTGTGCATTAGTTTCCCATGATGATGTGTAGAACATTTAGTTAGCATATTTGGTTGAGATTTGGAAAAAATATACAGGGTGATGCAAAATTCAGCTTTGTAGTGCAGAAAGTTTAACTTGGTTTTCAAAATGTGAAGAAAGTGCATATATTAACGAATGCCCTGTATGTACTTCTGAATGGCACACTAACATACTCCCCTTTTATCATTCGTTAACCATAGTATGGTGTGTCAAAGCCACATATAATGGAATCGAATCTGTTTTATATTGAAAAAAAACTAAAAAACAGAAACAAACGTTATAAGAGGAATTTTAATGTTTCTTCAAGGGCAAAGGACCTTTATCGCAACCGTACAAAATGGATGGGTTTGCTCTTCAATTTGAGCTTTATTTCGTCAAAATATGTAAATAACTTTGGGAGATATGGCGAATAGTATGTAGTATATAGTAATAATGGATAATAATATAATATATATGTAGAATGACATATGCTATATTGTTGAATAGTTGCCTAACAACATATATATACCAAATAGGAGAGTTTTAAAAAAAAAAATTGAAGAAATTAGTGGTTGAAGCCATACATTTTCCAGTTACAACGAGTGTCACGTGGTCTCATCAGCCGTGAAAGGGTTAACAATTTCTTCTAGAGCAACAGGTACTACGTTCATTTTTTAATGCAGTTTGTAGGAATTTGTGCATTAGTTTCCCATGATGATGTGTAGAACATTTAGTTAGCATATTTGGTTGAGATTTGGAAAAAATATACAGGGTGATGCAAAATTCAACTTTGAAGTACAGAAAGTATAAATTGGTTTTCAAAATGTGAAGAAAGTGAATATATTAACGAATGCCCTGTATGTACTTCTGAATGGTACAGTAACATATTCCTCTTTTATCATTCGTTAACCACAGTATGGTGTGTCAAAGCCACATATAATGGAATGGAATCTGTTTTATTTTGTAAAAAACTAAAAAAGAGAAACAAACGTTTTAACAGGAATTTTAACGTTTCTTCAAGGGCAAAGGACCTCTATCACAACCGTACAAAATGGAGGGGTTCCCTTTTCAATTTTAGCTTTATTTCGTCAAAATATGTAAATAAGTTTGGGAGATATGGCGAATAGTATGTAGTATATAGTAACAATGGATAACAATATAATATATATGTAGAATGACATATGCTATATTGTTGAATAGTTGCCTAACAACATATATATACCAAATAGGAGAGTTTTTAAAAAAAATTGAAGAAATTAGTGGTTGAAGCCATACATTTTCCAGTTACAACGAGTGTCACGTGGTCTCATCAGCCGTGAGAGGGTTAACTATTTCTTCTAAAGCAACAGGTACTACGTTCATTTTTTAATGCAGTTTGTAGTAATTTGTGCATTTATTTTCCCGTGATGATGTGTAGAACATTTAGTTAGTATATTTAGTTGAGATTTGGAAAAAATATACAGGGAGATGCAAAATTCAGCTTTGTAGTACAGAAAGTATAAATTGGTTTTCAAAATGTGAAGAAAGTGCATATATTAACGAATGCCCTGTATGTACTTCTGAATGGCACAGTAACATATTCCTCTTTTATCATTCGTTAACCACAGTATGGTGTGTCAAAGCCACATATAATGGAATCGAATCTGTTTTATTTTGAAAAAACTAAAAATGAGAAACAAACCGTATAGGAGGAATTTTAACGTTTCTTCAAGGGCAAAGGACCTTAGCGCAACCGTACAAAATGGAGGGGTTTCCTCTTCAATTTTAGCTTTATTTCGTCAAAATATGTAAATAAGTTTGGGAGATATGGCGAATAGTATGTAGTATATAGTAACAATGATTAACAATATAATATATATGTAGAATGATATATGCTATATTGTTGAATAGTTGCCTAACAACACATTTATACCAAATAGGGGAGTTTTTAAAAAAATTGAAGAAACTAGTGGTTGAAGCCATACATTTTCCAGTTACAACGATTGTCACGTTGTCTCATCAGCCGTGAGAGAGTTAACTATTTCTTCTAAAGCAACAGGTACTACGTTCATTTTTTTTGTGCAGTTTGTAGTAATTTGTGCATTAGTTTCCCATGATGATGTGTAGAAAATTTAGTTAGTATATTTGGTTGAGATTTGGAAAAAATATACAGGGTGATGCAAAATTCAGCTTTGTAGTGCAGAAAGTTTAATTTGGTTTTCAAAATGTGAAGAAAGTGCATATATTAACGAATGCCCTGTATGTACTTCTGAATGGCACACTAACATACTCCCCTTTTATCATTCGTTAACCATAGTATGGTGTGTCAAAGCCACATATAATGGAATCGAATCTGTTTTATTTTGAAAAAAACTAAAAAACAGAAACAAACGTTATAAGAGGAATTTTAATGTTTCTTCAAGGGCAAAGGACCTTTATCGCAACCGTACAAAATGGATGGGTTTGCTCTTCAATTTGAGCTTTATTTCGTCAAAATATGTAAATAAGTTTGGGAGATATGGCGAATAGTATGTAGTATATAGTAACAATGTATAACAATATAATATATATGTAGAATGACATATGCTATATTGTTGAATAGTTGCCTAACAACATATATGTACCAAATAGGAGAGTTTTTTTAAAAAAAATTGAAGATATTAGTGGTTGAAGCCATACATTTTCCAGTTACAACGAGTGTCACGTGGTCTCATCAGCCGTGAGAGGGTTAACTATTTCTTCTAAAGCAACAGGTACTACGTTCATTTTTTTTTGTGCAGTTTGTAGTAATTTGTGCATTTATTTTCCGCTGATGATGTGTAGAACATTTAGTTAGCATATTTGGTTGAGATTTGGAAAAAATATACAGGGTGATGCAAAATTCAACTTTGTAGTACAGAAAGTATAAATTGGTTTTCAAAATAGGAAGAAAGTGCATATATTAACGACTGCCCTGTATGTACTTCTGAATGGCACAGTAACATATTCCTCTTTTATCATTCGTTAACCACAGTATGGTGTGTCAAAGCCACATATAATGGAATCGAATCTGTTTTATTTTGAAAAAAACTAAAAAAGAGAAACAAACGTTGTAACAGGAATTTTAACGTTCCTTCAAGGGCAAAGGACACATCGCAACAGGACAAAATGGAGGGGTTTCCTCTTCAATTTTAGCTTTATTTCGTCAAAATATGTAAATAAGTTTGGGAGATATGGCGAATAGTATGTAGTATATAGTAACAATGGATAACAATATAATATATATGTAGAATGACATATGCTATATTGTTGAATAGTTGCCTAACAACATATATATACCAAATAGGAGAGTTTTTTAAAAAAAATTGAAGAAATTAGTGGTTGAAGCCATACATTTTCCAGTTACAACGAGTGTCACGTGGTCTCATCAGCCGTGAGAGGGTTAACTATTTCTTCTAAAGCAACAGGTACTACGTTCATTTTTTAATGCAGTTTGTAGTAATTTGTGCATTTATTTTCCCGTGATGATGTGTAGAACATTTAGTTAGTATATTTAGTTGAGATTTGGAAAAAATATACAGGGAGATGCAAAATTCAGCTTTGTAGTACAGAAAGTATAAATTGGTTTTCAAAATGTGAAGAAAGTGCATATATTAACGAATGCCCTGTATGTACTTCTGAATGGCACAGTAACATATTCCTCTTTTATCATTCGTTAACCACAGTATGGTGTGTCAAAGCCACATATAATGGAATCGAATCTGTTTTATTTTGAAAAAACTAAAAAAGAGAAACAAACCGTATAGGAGGAATTTTAACGTTTCTTCAAGGGCAAAGGACCTTAGCGCAACCGTACAAAATGGAGGGGTTTCCTCTTCAATTTTAGCTTTATTTCGTCAAAATATGTAAATAAGTTTGGGAGATATGGCGAATAGTATGTAGTATATAGTAACAATGATTAACAATATAATATATATGTAGAATGACATATGCTATATTGTTGAATAGTTGCCTAACAACATATATATACCAAATAGGAGAGTTTTTAAAAAAAATTGAAGAAATTAGTGGTTGAAGCCATACATTTTCCAGTTACAACGATTGTCACGTTGTCTCATCAGCCGTGAGAGGGTTAACTATTTCTTCTAAAGCAACAGGTACTACGTTCATTTTTTAATGCAGTTTGTAGTAATTTGTGCATTAGTTTCCCATGATGATGTGTAGAACATTTAGTTAGCATATTTGGTTGAGATTTGGAAAAAATATACAGGGTGATGCAAAATTCAGCTTTGTAGTGCAGAAAGTTTAACTTGGTTTTCAAAATGTGAAGAAAGTGCATATATTAACGAATGCCCTGTATGTACTTCTGAATGGCACACTAACATACTCCCCTTTTATCATTCGTTAACCATAGTATGGTGTGTCAAAGCCACATATAATGGAATCGAATCTGTTTTATTTTGAAAAAAAACTAAAAAACAGAAACAAACGTTATAAGAGGAATTTTAATGTTTCTTCAAGGGCAAAGGACCTTTATCGCAACCGTACAAAATGGATGGGTTTGCTCTTCAATTTGAGCTTTATTTCGTCAAAATATGTAAATAACTTTGGGAGATATGGCGAATAGTATGTAGTATATAGTAATAATGGATAATAATATAATATATATGTAGAATGACATATGCTATATTGTTGAATAGTTGCCTAACAACATATATATACCAAATAGGAGAGTTTAAAAAAAAAATTGAAGAAATTAGTGGTTGAAGCCATACATTTTCCAGTTACAACGAGTGTCACGTGGTCTCATCAGCCGTGAAAGGGTTAACAATTTCTTCTAGAGCAACAGGTACTACGTTCATTTTTTAATGCAGTTTGTAGGAATTTGTGCATTAGTTTCCCATGATGATGTGTAGAACATTTAGTTAGCATATTTGGTTGAGATTTGGAAAAAATATACAGGGTGATGCAAAATTCAACTTTGAAGTACAGAAAGTATAAATTGGTTTTCAAAATGTGAAGAAAGTGAATATATTAACGAATGCCCTGTATGTACTTCTGAATGGTACAGTAACATATTCCTCTTTTATCATTCGTTAACCACAGTATGGTGTGTCAAAGCCACATATAATGGAATGGAATCTGTTTTATTTTGTAAAAAACTAAAAAAGAGAAACAAACGTTTTAACAGGAATTTTAACGTTTCTTCAAGGGCAAAGGACCTCTATCACAACCGTACAAAATGGAGGGGTTCCCTTTTCAATTTTAGCTTTATTTCGTCAAAATATGTAAATAAGTTTGGGAGATATGGCGAATAGTATGTAGTATATAGTAACAATGGATAACAATATAATATATATGTAGAATGACATATGCTATATTGTTGAATAGTTGCCTAACAACATATATATACCAAATAGGAGAGTTTTTAAAAAAAATTGAAGAAATTAGTGGTTGAAGCCATACATTTTCCAGTTACAACGAGTGTCACGTGGTCTCATCAGCCGTGAGAGGGTTAACTATTTCTTCTAAAGCAACAGGTACTACGTTCATTTTTTAATGCAGTTTGTAGTAATTTGTGCATTTATTTTCCCGTGATGATGTTTAGAACATTTAGTTAGTATATTTAGTTGAGATTTGGAAAAAATATGCAGGGAGATGCAAAATTCAGCTTTGTAGTACAGAAAGTATAAATTGGTTTTCAAAATGTGAAGAAAGTGCATATATTAACGAATGCCCTGTATGTACTTCTGAATGGCACAGTAACATATTCCTCTTTTATCATTCGTTAACCACAGTATGGTGTGTCAAAGCCACATATAATGGAATCGAATCTGTTTTATTTTGAAAAAACTAAAAATGAGAAACAAACCGTATAGGAGGAATTTTAACGTTTCTTCAAGGGCAAAGGACCTTAGCGCAACCGTACAAAATGGAGGGGTTTCCTCTTCAATTTTAGCTTTATTTCGTCAAAATATGTAAATAAGTTTGGGAGATATGGCGAATAGTATGTAGTATATAGTAACAATGATTAACAATATAATATATATGTAGAATGATATATGCTATATTGTTGAATAGTTGCCTAACAACACATTTATACCAAATAGGGGAGTTTTTAAAAAAATTGAAGAAACTAGTGGTTGAAGCCATACATTTTCCAGTTACAACGATTGTCACGTTGTCTCATCAGCCGTGAGAGAGTTAACTATTTCTTCTAAAGCAACAGGTACTACGTTCATTTTTTTTGTGCAGTTTGTAGTAATTTGTGCATTAGTTTCCCATGATGATGTGTAGAAAATTTAGTTAGTATATTTGGTTGAGATTTGGAAAAAATATACAGGGTGATGCAAAATTCAGCTTTGTAGTGCAGAAAGTTTAACTTGGTTTTCAAAATGTGAAGAAAGTGCATATATTAACGAATGCCCTGTATGTACTTCTGAATGGCACACTAACATACTCCCCTTTTATCATTCGTTAACCATAGTATGGTGTGTCAAAGCCACATATAATGGAATCGAATCTGTTTTATTTTGAAAAAAACTAAAAAACAGAAACAAACGTTATAAGAGGAATTTTAATGTTTCTTCAAGGGCAAAGGACCTTTATCGCAACCGTACAAAATGGATGGGTTTGCTCTTCAATTTGAGCTTTATTTCGTCAAAATATGTAAATAAGTTTGGGAGATATGGCGAATAGTATGTAGTATATAGTAACAATGTATAACAATATAATATATATGTAGAATGACATATGCTATATTGTTGAATAGTTGCCTAACAACATATATGTACCAAATAGGAGAGTTTTTTTAAAAAAAATTGAAGATATTAGTGGTTGAAGCCATACATTTTCCAGTTACAACGAGTGTCACGTGGTCTCATCAGCCGTGAGAGGGTTAACTATTTCTTCTAAAGCAACAGGTACTACGTTCATTTTTTTTGTGCAGTTTGTAGTAATTTGTGCATTTATTTTCCGCTGATGATGTGTAGAACATTTAGTTAGCATATTTGGTTGAGATTTGGAAAAAATATACAGGGTGATGCAAAATTCAACTTTGTAGTACAGAAAGTATAAATTGGTTTTCAAAATAGGAAGAAAGTGCATATATTAACGACTGCCCTGTATGTACTTCTGAATGGCACAGTAACATATTCCTCTTTTATCATTCGTTAACCACAGTATGGTGTGTCAAAGCCACATATAATGGAATCGAATCTGTTTTATTTTGAAAAAAACTAAAAAAGAGAAACAAACGTTGTAACAGGAATTTTAACGTTCCTTCAAGGGCAAAGGACACATCGCAACAGGACAAAATGGAGGGGTTTCCTCTTCAATTTTAGCTTTATTTCGTCAAAATATGTAAATAAGTTTGGGAGATATGGCGAATAGTATGTAGTATATAGTAACAATGGATAACAATATAATATATATGTAGAATGACATATGCTATATTGTTGAATAGTTGCCTAACAACATATATATACCAAATAGGAGAGTTTTTTAAAAAAAATTGAAGAAATTAGTGGTTGAAGCCATACATTTTCCAGTTACAACGAGTGTCACGTGGTCTCATCAGCCGTGAGAGGGTTAACTATTTCTTCTAAAGCAACAGGTACTACGTTCATTTTTTAATGCAGTTTGTAGTAATTTGTGCATTTATTTTCCCGTGATGATGTGTAGAACATTTAGTTAGTATATTTAGTTGAGATTTGGAAAAAATATACAGGGAGATGCAAAATTCAGCTTTGTAGTACAGAAAGTATAAATTGGTTTTCAAAATGTGAAGAAAGTGCATATATTAACGAATGCCCTGTATGTACTTCTGAATGGCACAGTAACATATTCCTCTTTTATCATTCGTTAACCACAGTATGGTGTGTCAAAGCCACATATAATGGAATCGAATCTGTTTTATTTTGAAAAAACTAAAAAAGAGAAACAAACCGTATAGGAGGAATTTTAACGTTTCTTCAAGGGCAAAGGACCTTAGCGCAACCGTACAAAATGGAGGGGTTTCCTCTTCAATTTTAGCTTTATTTCGTCAAAATATGTAAATAAGTTTGGGAGATATGGCGAATAGTATGTAGTATATAGTAACAATGATTAACAATATAATATATATGTAGAATGACATATGCTATATTGTTGAATAGTTGCCTAACAACATATATATACCAAATAGGAGAGTTTTTAAAAAAAATTGAAGAAATTAGTGGTTGAAGCCATACATTTTCCAGTTACAACGATTGTCACGTTGTCTCATCAGCCGTGAGAGGGTTAACTATTTCTTCTAAAGCAACAGGTACTACGTTCATTTTTTTGTGCAGTTTGTAGTAATTTGTGCATTAGTTTCCCATGATGATGTGTAGAACATTTAGTTAGCATATTTGGTTGAGATTTGGAAAAAATATACAGGGTGATGCAAAATTCAGCTTTGTAGTGCAGAAAGTTTAACTTGGTTTTCAAAATGTGAAGAAAGTGCATATATTAACGAATGCCCTGTATGTACTTCTGAATAGCACACTAACATACTCCCCTTTTATCATTCGTTAACCATAGTATGGTGTGTCAAAGCCACATATAATGGAATCGAATCTGTTTTATTTTGAAAAAAAACTAAAAAACAGAAACAAACGTTATAAGAGGAATTTTAATGTTTCTTCAAGGGCAAAGGACCTTTATCGCAACCGTACAAAATGGATGGGTTTGCTCTTCAATTTGAGCTTTATTTCGTCAAAATATGTAAATAACTTTGGGAGATATGGCGAATAGTATGTAGTATATAGTAATAATGGATAATAATATAATATATATGTAGAATGACATATGCTATATTGTTGAATAGTTGCCTAACAACATATATATACCAAATAGGAGAGTTTTTAAAAAAAAAAATTGAAGAAATTAGTGGTTGAAGCCATACATTTTCCAGTTACAACGAGTGTCACGTGGTCTCATCAGCCGTGAAAGGGTTAACAATTTCTTCTAGAGCAACAGGTACTACGTTCATTTTTTAATGCAGTTTGTAGGAATTTGTGCATTTATTTTTCCGTGATGATGTGTAGAACATTTAGTTAGCATATTTGGTTGAGATTTGGAAAAAATATACAGGGTGATGCAAAATTCAACTTTGAAGTACAGAAAGTATAAATTGGTTTTCAAAATGTGAAGAAAGTGAATATATTAACGAATGCCCTGTATGTACTTCTGAATGGTACAGTAACATATTCCTCTTTTATCATTCGTTAACCACAGTATGGTGTGTCAAAGCCACATATAATGGAATGGAATCTGTTTTATTTTGTAAAAAACTAAAAAAGAGAAACAAACGTTTTAACAGGAATTTTAACGTTTCTTCAAGGGCAAAGGACCTCTATCACAACCGTACAAAATGGAGGGGTTCCCTTTTCAATTTTAGCTTTATTTCGTCAAAATATGTAAATAACTTTGGGAGATATGGCGAATAGTATGAAGTATATAGTAACAAAGATTAACAATATATTATATATGTAGAATGACATATGCTATATTGTTGAATAGTTGCCTAACAACATATATACACCAAATAGGAGAATTTTTTTAAAAAATTAAAGAAATTAGCGGTTGAAGCCATACATTTTCCAGTTACAACGAGTGTCACGTGGTCTCATCAGCCGTGAGAGGGTTAATTATTTCTTCTAAAGCAACAGGTACTACGTTCATTTTTTAGTGCAGTTTGTAGTAATTTGTGCATTTATTTTCAGCTGATGATGTGTAGAACATTTAGTTAGCATATTTGGTTGAGATTTGGAAAAAATATACAGGGTGATGCAAAATTCAGCTTTGTAGTACAGAAAGTATAAATTGGTTTTCAAAATGTGAAGAAAGTGCATATATTAACGAATGTCCTGTATGTACTTCTGAATGGCACAGTAACATATTCCTCTTTTATCATTCGTTAACCACAGTATGGTGTGTCAAAGCCACCTATAATGGAATCGAATCTGTTTTATTTTGAAAAAAACTAAAAAAGAGAAACAAACGTTGTAACAGGAATTTTAACGTTTCTTCAAGGGCAAAGGAACTTTATCGCAGCCGTACAAAATGGATGGGTTTGCTCTTCAATTTGAGCTTTATTTCGTCAAAATATGTAAATAAGTTTGGGAGATATGGCGAATAGTATGTAGTATATAGTAACAATGGATAACAATATAATATATATGTAGAATGACATATGCTATATTGTTGAATAGTTGCCTAACAACATATATATACCAAATAGGAGAGTTTTTTAAAAAAAATTGAAGAAATTAGTGGTTGAAGCCATACATTTTCCAGTTACAACGAGTGTCACGTGGTCTCATCAGCCGTGAGAGGGTTAACTATTTCTTCTAAAGCAACAGGTACTACGTTCATTTTTTAATGCAGTTTGTAGTAATTTGTGCATTTATTTTCCCGTGATGATGTGTAGAACATTTAGTTAGTATATTTAGTTGAGATTTGGAAAAAATATACAGGGAGATGCAAAATTCAGCTTTGTAGTACAGAAAGTATAAATTGGTTTTCAAAATGTGAAGAAAGTGCATATATTAACGAATGCCCTGTATGTACTTCTGAATGGCACAGTAACATATTCCTCTTTTATCATTCGTTAACCACAGTATGGTGTGTCAAAGCCACATATAATGGAATCGAATCTGTTTTATTTCGAAAAAACTAAAAAAGAGAAACAAACCGTATAGGAGGAATTTTAACGTTTCTTCAAGGGCAAAGGACCTTAGCGCAACCGTACAAAATGGAGGGGTTTCCTCTTCAATTTTAGCTTTATTTCGTCAAAATATGTAAATAAGTTTGGGAGATATGGCGAATAGTATGTAGTATATAGTAACAATGATTAACAATATAATATATATGTAGAATGACATATGCTATATTGTTGAATAGTTGCCTAACAACATATATATACCAAATAGGAGAGTTTTTAAAAAAATTGAAGAAATTAGTGGTTGAAGCCATACATTTTCCAGTTACAACGATTGTCACGTTGTCTCATCAGCCGTGAGAGGGTTAACTATTTCTTCTAAAGCAACAGGTACTACGTTCATTTTTTTGTGCAGTTTGTAGTAATTTGTGCATTAATTTCCCATGATGATGTGTAGAACATTTAGTTAGCATATTTGGTTGAGATTTGGAAAAAATATACAGGGTGATGCAAAATTCAACTTTGAAGTACAGAAAGTATAAATTGGTTTTCAAAATGTGAAGAAAGTGAATATATTAACGAATGCCCTGTATGTACTTCTGAATGGTACAGTAACATATTCCTCTTTTATCATTCGTTAACCACAGTATCGTGTGTCAAAGCCACATATAATGGAATGGAATCTGTTTTATTTTGTAAAAAACTAAAAAAGAGAAACAAACGTTTAACAGGAATTTTAACGTTTCTTCAAGGGCAAAGGACCTCTATCACATCCGTACAAAATGGATGGTTCCCTTTTCAATTTTAGCTTTATTTCGTCAAAATATGTAAATAAGTTTGGGAGATATGGCGAATAGTATGAAGTATATAGTAACAAAGATTAACAATATATTATATATGTAGAATGACATATGCTATATTGTTGAATAGTTGCCTAACAACATATATACACCAAATAGGAGAATTTTTTAAAAAAATTAAAGAAATTAGTGTTTGAAGCCATACATTTTCCAGTTACAACGATTGTCACGTTGTCTCATCAGCCGTGAGAGGGTTAATTATTTCTTCTAAAGCAACAGGTACTACGTTCATTTTTTAGTGCAGTTTGTAGTAATTTGTGCATTAGTTTCCCATGATGATGTGTAGAACATTTAGTTAGCATATTTGGTTGAGATTTGGAAAAAATATACAGGGTGATGCAAAATTCAGCTTTGTAGTGCAGAAAGTTTAACTTGGTTTTCAAAATGTGAAGAAAGTGCATATATTAACGAATGCCCTGTATGTACTTCTGAATAGCACACTAACATACTCCCCTTTTATCATTCGTTAACCATAGTATGGTGTGTCAAAGCCACATATAATGGAATCGAATCTGTTTTATTTGAAAAAAAACTAAAAAACAGAAACAAACGTTATAAGAGGAATTTTAATGTTTCTTCAAGGGCAAAGGACCTTTATCCGCAACCGTACAAAATGGATGGGTTTGCTCTTCAATTTGAGCTTTATTTCGTCAAAATATGTAAATAACTTTGGGAGATATGGCGAATAGTATGTAGTATATAGTAATAATGGATAATAATATAATATATATGTAGAATGACATATGCTATATTGTTGAATAGTTGCCTAACAACATATATATACCAAATAGGAGAGTTTTTAAAAAAAAATTGAAGAAATTAGTGGTTGAAGCCATACATTTTCCAGTTACAACGAGTGTCACGTGGTCTCATCAGCCGTGAAAGGGTTAACAATTTCTTCTAGAGCAACAGGTACTACGTTCATTTTTTAATGCAGTTTGTAGGAATTTGTGCATTTATTTTTCCGTGATGATGTGTAGAACATTTAGTTAGCATATTTGGTTGAGATTTGGAAAAAATATACAGGGTGATGCAAAATTCAACTTTGAAGTACAGAAAGTATAAATTGGTTTTCAAAATGTGAAGAAAGTGAATATATTAACGAATGCCCTGTATGTACTTCTGAATGGTACAGTAACATATTCCTCTTTTATCATTCGTTAACCACAGTATGGTGTGTCAAAGCCACATATAATGGAATGGAATCTGTTTTATTTTGTAAAAAACTAAAAAAGAGAAACAAACGTTTTAACAGGAATTTTAACGTTTCTTCAAGGGCAAAGGACCTCTATCACAACCGTACAAAATGGAGGGGTTCCCTTTTCAATTTTAGCTTTATTTCGTCAAAATATGTAAATAACTTTGGGAGATATGGCGAATAGTATGAAGTATATAGTAACAAAGATTAACAATATATTATATATGTAGAATGACATATGCTATATTGTTGAATAGTTGCCTAACAACATATATACACCAAATAGGAGAATTTTTTTAAAAAATTAAAGAAATTAGCGGTTGAAGCCATACATTTTCCAGTTACAACGAGTGTCACGTGGTCTCATCAGCCGTGAGAGGGTTAATTATTTCTTCTAAAGCAACAGGTACTACGTTCATTTTTTAGTGCAGTTTGTAGTAATTTGTGCATTTATTTTCAGCTGATGATGTGTAGAACATTTAGTTAGCATATTTGGTTGAGATTTGGAAAAAATATACAGGGTGATGCAAAATTCAGCTTTGTAGTACAGAAAGTATAAATTGGTTTTCAAAATGTGAAGAAAGTGCATATATTAACGAATGTCCTGTATGTACTTCTGAATGGCACAGTAACATATTCCTCTTTTATCATTCGTTAACCACAGTATGGTGTGTCAAAGCCACCTATAATGGAATCGAATCTGTTTTATTTTGAAAAAAACTAAAAAAGAGAAACAAACGTTGTAACAGGAATTTTAACGTTTCTTCAAGGGCAAAGGAACTTTATCGCAGCCGTACAAAATGGATGGGTTTGCTCTTCAATTTGAGCTTTATTTCGTCAAAATATGTAAATAAGTTTGGGAGATATGGCGAATAGTATGTAGTATATAGTAACAATGGATAACAATATAATATATATGTAGAATGACATATGCTATATTGTTGAATAGTTGCCTAACAACATATATATACCAAATAGGAGAGTTTTTTAAAAAAAATTGAAGAAATTAGTGGTTGAAGCCATACATTTTCCAGTTACAACGAGTGTCACGTGGTCTCATCAGCCGTGAGAGGGTTAACTATTTCTTCTAAAGCAACAGGTACTACGTTCATTTTTTAATGCAGTTTGTAGTAATTTGTGCATTTATTTTCCCGTGATGATGTGTAGAACATTTAGTTAGTATATTTAGTTGAGATTTGGAAAAAATATACAGGGAGATGCAAAATTCAGCTTTGTAGTACAGAAAGTATAAATTGGTTTTCAAAATGTGAAGAAAGTGCATATATTAACGAATGCCCTGTATGTACTTCTGAATGGCACAGTAACATATTCCTCTTTTATCATTCGTTAACCACAGTATGGTGTGTCAAAGCCACATATAATGGAATCGAATCTGTTTTATTTCGAAAAAACTAAAAAAGAGAAACAAACCGTATAGGAGGAATTTTAACGTTTCTTCAAGGGCAAAGGACCTTAGCGCAACCGTACAAAATGGAGGGGTTTCCTCTTCAATTTTAGCTTTATTTCGTCAAAATATGTAAATAAGTTTGGGAGATATGGCGAATAGTATGTAGTATATAGTAACAATGATTAACAATATAATATATATGTAGAATGACATATGCTATATTGTTGAATAGTTGCCTAACAACATATATATACCAAATAGGAGAGTTTTTAAAAAATTGAAGAAATTATTAACCCCTCACGGCTTGAAGCCACTACATTTTCCAGTTACAACTGTCTCATCAGCCGTGAGAGGGTTAACTATTTCTTCTAAAGCAACAGGTACTACGTTCATTTTTTTGTGCAGTTTGTAGTAATTTGTGCATTAATTTCCCATGATGATGTGTAGAACATTTAGTTAGCATATTTGGTTGAGATTTGGAAAAAATATACAGGGTGATGCAAAATTCAACTTTGAAGTACAGAAAGTATAAATTGGTTTTCAAAATGTGAAGAAAGTGAATATATTAACGAATGCCCTGTATGTACTTCTGAATGGTACAGTAACATATTCCTCTTTTATCATTCGTTAACCACAGTATCGTGTGTCAAAGCCACATATAATGGAATGGAATCTGTTTTATTTTGTAAAAAACTAAAAAAGAGAAACAAACGTTTAACAGGAATTTTAACGTTTCTTCAAGGGCAAAGGACCTCTATCACATCCGTACAAAATGGATGGTTCCCTTTTCAATTTTAGCTTTATTTCGTCAAAATATGTAAATAAGTTTGGGAGATATGGCGAATAGTATGAAGTATATAGTAACAAAGATTAACAATATATTATATATGTAGAATGACATATGCTATATTGTTGAATAGTTGCCTAACAACATATATACACCAAATAGGAGAATTTTTTAAAAAAATTAAAGAAATTAGTGTTTGAAGCCATACATTTTCCAGTTACAACGATTGTCACGTTGTCTCATCAGCCGTGAGAGGGTTAATTATTTCTTCTAAAGCAACAGGTACTACGTTCATTTTTTAGTGCAGTTTGTAGTAATTTGTGCATTTATTTTCCGCTGATGATGTGTAGAACATTTAGTTAGCATATTTGGTTGAGATTTGGAAAAAATATACAGGGTGATGCAAAATTCAGCTTTGAAGTACAGAAAGTATAAATTGGTTTTCAAAATGTGAAGAAAGTGAATATATTAACGAATGCCCTGTATGTACTTCTGAATGGTACAGTAACATATTCCTCTTTTATCATTCGTTAACCACAGTATGGTGTGTCAAAGCCACATATAATGGAATGGAATCTGTTTTATTTTGTAAAAAACTAAAAAAGAGAAACAAACGTTTTAACAGGAATTTTAACGTTCCTTCAAGGGCAAAGGACACTCATCGCAACAGGACAAAATGGAGGGGCTTGCTCTTCAATTTTAGCTTTATTTCGTCAAAATATGTAAATAAGTTTGGGAGATATGGCGAATAGTATGTAGTATATAGTAACAATGGATAACAATATAATATATATGTAGAATGACATATGCTATATTGTTGAATAGTTGCCTAACAACATATATATACCAAATAGGAGAGTTTTTAAAAAAAATTGAAGAAATTAGTGGTTGAAGCCATACATTTTCCAGTTACAACGAGTGTCACGTGGTCTCATCAGCCGTGAGAGGGTTAACTATTTCTTCTAAAGCAACAGGTACTACGTTCATTTTTTAATGCAGTTTGTAGTAATTTGTGCATTTATTTTCCCGTGATGATGTGTAGAACATTTAGTTAGTATATGTAGTTGAGATTTGGAAAAAATATACAGGGAGATGCAAAATTCAGCTTTGTAGTACAGAAAGTATAAATTGGTTTTCAAAATGTGAAGAAAGTGCATATATTAACGAATGCCCTGTATGTACTTCTGAATGGCACAGTAACATATTCCTCTTTTATCATTCGTTAACCACAGTATGGTGTGTCAAAGCCACATATAATGGAATCGAATCTGTTTTATTTTGAAAAAACTAAAAATGAGAAACAAACCGTATAGGAGGAATTTTAACGTTTCTTCAAGGGCAAAGGACCTTAGCGCAACCGTACAAAATGGAGGGGTTTCCTCTTCAATTTTAGCTTTATTTCGTCAAAATATGTAAATAAGTTTGGGAGATATGGCGAATAGTATGTAGTATATAGTAACAATGATTAACAATATAATATATATGTAGAATGACATATGCTATATTGTTGAATAGTTGCCTAACAACATATATATACCAAATAGGAGAGTTTTTAAAAAAATTGAAGAAATTAGTGGTTGAAGCCATACATTTTCCAGTTACAACGATTGTCACGTTGTCTCATCAGCCGTGAGAGGGTTAACTATTTCTTCTAAAGCAACAGGTACTACGTTCATTTTTTTGTGCAGTTTGTAGTAATTTGTGCATTAGTTTCCCATGATGATGTGTAGAACATTTAGTTAGCATATTTGGTTGAGATTTGGAAAAAATATACAGGGTGATGCAAAATTCAACTTTGAAGTACAGAAAGTATAAATTGGTTTTCAAAATGTGAAGAAAGTGAATATATTAACGAATGCCCTGTATGTACTTCTGAATGGTACAGTAACATATTCCTCTTTTATCATTCGTTAACCACAGTATCGTGTGTCAAAGCCACATATAATGGAATGGAATCTGTTTTATTTTGTAAAAAACTAAAAAAGAGAAACAAACGTTTAACAGGAATTTTAACGTTTCTTCAAGGGCAAAGGACCTCTATCACATCCGTACAAAATGGATGGTTCCCTTTTCAATTTTAGCTTTATTTCGTCAAAATATGTAAATAAGTTTGGGAGATATGGCGAATAGTATGAAGTATATAGTAACAAAGATTAACAATATATTATATATGTAGAATGACATATGCTATATTGTTGAATAGTTGCCTAACAACATATATACACCAAATAGGAGAATTTTTTAAAAAAATTAAAGAAATTAGTGGTTGAAGCCATACATTTTCCAGTTACAACGAGTGTCACGTGGTCTCATCACCCGGGAGAGGGTTAATTATTTCTTCTAAAGCAACAGGTACTACGTTCATTTTTTAGTGCAGTTTGTAGTAATTTGTGCATTTATTTTCCGCTGATGATGTGTAGAACATTTAGTTAGCATATTTGGTTGAGATTTGGAAAAAATATACAGGGTGATGCAAAATTCAGCTTTGAAGTACAGAAAGTATAAATTGGTTTTCAAAATGTGAAGAAAGTGAATATATTAACGAATGCCCTGTATGTACTTCTGAATGGTACAGTAACATATTCCTCTTTTATCATTCGTTAACCACAGTATGGTGTGTCAAAGCCACATATAATGGAATGGAATCTGTTTTATTTTGTAAAAAACTAAAAAAGAGAAACAAACGTTTTAACAGGAATTTTAACGTTCCTTCAAGGGCAAAGGACACTCATCGCAACAGGACAAAATGGAGGGGCTTGCTCTTCAATTTTAGCTTTATTTCGTCAAAATATGTAAATAAGTTTGGGAGATATGGCGAATAGTATGTAGTATATAGTAACAATGGATAACAATATAATATATATGTAGAATGACATATGCTATATTGTTGAATAGTTGCCTAACAACATATATATACCAAATAGGAGAGTTTTTAAAAAAAATTGAAGAAATTAGTGGTTGAAGCCATACATTTTCCAGTTACAACGAGTGTCACGTGGTCTCATCAGCCGTGAGAGGGTTAACTATTTCTTCTAAAGCAACAGGTACTACGTTCATTTTTTAATGCAGTTTGTAGTAATTTGTGCATTTATTTTCCCGTGATGATGTGTAGAACATTTAGTTAGTATATTTAGTTGAGATTTGGAAAAAATATACAGGGAGATGCAAAATTCAGCTTTGTAGTACAGAAAGTATAAATTGGTTTTCAAAATGTGAAGAAAGTGCATATATTAACGAATGCCCTGTATGTACTTCTGAATGGCACAGTAACATATTCCTCTTTTATCATTCGTTAACCACAGTATGGTGTGTCAAAGCCACATATAATGGAATCGAATCTGTTTTATTTTGAAAAAACTAAAAATGAGAAACAAACCGTATAAAAGGAATTTTAACGTTTCTTCAAGGGCAAAGGACCTTAGCGCAACCGTACAAAATGGAGGGGTTTCCTCTTCAATTTTAGCTTTATTTCGTCAAAATATGTAAATAAGTTTGGGAGATATGGCGAATAGTATGTAGTATATAGTAACAATGATTAACAATATAATATATATGTAGAATGATATATGCTATATTGTTGAATAGTTGCCTAACAACACATTTATACCAAATAGGGGAGTTTTTAAAAAAATTGAAGAAACTAGTGGTTGAAGCCATACATTTTCCAGTTACAACGATTGTCACGTTGTCTCATCAGCCGTGAGAGAGTTAACTATTTCTTCTAAAGCAACAGGTACTACGTTCATTTTTTTTGTGCAGTTTGTAGTAATTTGTGCATTAGTTTCCCATGATGATGTGTAGAAAATTTAGTTAGTATATTTGGTTGAGATTTGGAAAAAATATACAGGGTGATGCAAAATTCAGCTTTGTAGTGCAGAAAGTTTAACTTGGTTTTCAAAATGTGAAGAAAGTGCATATATTAACGAATGCCCTGTATGTACTTCTGAATGGCACACTAACATACTCCCCTTTTATCATTCGTTAACCATAGTATGGTGTGTCAAAGCCACATATAATGGAATCGAATCTGTTTTATTTTGAAAAAAACTAAAAAACAGAAACAAACGTTATAAGAGGAATTTTAATGTTTCTTCAAGGGCAAAGGACCTTTATCGCAACCGTACAAAATGGATGGGTTTGCTCTTCAATTTGAGCTTTATTTCGTCAAAATATGTAAATAAGTTTGGGAGATATGGCGAATAGTATGTAGTATATAGTAACAATGTATAACAATATAATATATATGTAGAATGACATATGCTATATTGTTGAATAGTTGCCTAACAACATATATGTACCAAATAGGAGAGTTTTTTTAAAAAAAATTGAAGATATTAGTGGTTGAAGCCATACATTTTCCAGTTACAACGAGTGTCACGTGGTCTCATCAGCCGTGAGAGGGTTAACTATTTCTTCTAAAGCAACAGGTACTACGTTCATTTTTTTTTTGTGCAGTTTGTAGTAATTTGTGCATTTATTTTCCGCTGATGATGTGTAGAACATTTAGTTAGCATATTTGGTTGAGATTTGGAAAAAATATACAGGGTGATGCAAAATTCAACTTTGTAGTACAGAAAGTATAAATTGGTTTTCAAAATAGGAAGAAAGTGCATATATTAACGACTGCCCTGTATGTACTTCTGAATGGCACAGTAACATATTCCTCTTTTATCATTCGTTAACCACAGTATGGTGTGTCAAAGCCACATATAATGGAATCGAATCTGTTTTATTTTGAAAAAAACTAAAAAAGAGAAACAAACGTTGTAACAGGAATTTTAACGTTCCTTCAAGGGCAAAGGACACATCGCAACAGGACAAAATGGAGGGGTTTCCTCTTCAATTTTAGCTTTATTTCGTCAAAATATGTAAATAAGTTTGGGAGATATGGCGAATAGTATGTAGTATATAGTAACAATGGATAACAATATAATATATATGTAGAATGACATATGCTATATTGTTGAATAGTTGCCTAACAACATATATATACCAAATAGGAGAGTTTTTTTAAAAAAATTGAAGAAATTAGTGGTTGAAGCCATACATTTTCCAGTTACAACGAGTGTCACGTGGTCTCATCAGCCGTGAGAGGGTTAACTATTTCTTCTAAAGCAACAGGTACTACGTTCATTTTTTAATGCAGTTTGTAGTAATTTGTGCATTTATTTTCCCGTGATGATGTGTAGAACATTTAGTTAGTATATTTAGTTGAGATTTGGAAAAAATATACAGGGAGATGCAAAATTCAGCTTTGTAGTACAGAAAGTATAAATTGGTTTTCAAAATGTGAAGAAAGTGCATATATTAACGAATGCCCTGTATGTACTTCTGAATGGCACAGTAACATATTCCTCTTTTATCATTCGTTAACCACAGTATGGTGTGTCAAAGCCACATATAATGGAATCGAATCTGTTTTATTTTGAAAAAACTAAAAAAGAGAAACAAACCGTATAGGAGGAATTTTAACGTTTCTTCAAAGGCAAAGGACCTTAGCGCAACCGTACAAAATGGAGGGGTTTCCTCTTCAATTTTAGCTTTATTTCGTCAAAATATGTAAATAAGTTTGGGAGATATGGCGAATAGTATGTAGTATATAGTAACAATGATTAACAATATAATATATATGTAGAATGACATATGCTATATTGTTGAATAGTTGCCTAACAACATATATATACCAAATAGGAGAGTTTTTAAAAAAATTGAAGAAATTAGTGGTTGAAGCCATACATTTTCCAGTTACAACGATTGTCACGTTGTCTCATCAGCCGTGAGAGGGTTAACTATTTCTTCTAAAGCAACAGGTACTACGTTCATTTTTTTGTGCAGTTTGTAGTAATTTGTGCATTAGTTTCCCATGATGATGTGTAGAACATTTAGTTAGCATATTTGGTTGAGATTTGGAAAAAATATACAGGGTGATGCAAAATTCAGCTTTGTAGTGCAGAAAGTTTAACTTGGTTTTCAAAATGTGAAGAAAGTGCATATATTAACGAATGCCCTGTATGTACTTCTGAATGGCACACTAACATACTCCCCTTTTATCATTCGTTAACCATAGTATGGTGTGTCAAAGCCACATATAATGGAATCGAATCTGTTTTATTTTGAAAAAAAACTAAAAAACAGAAACAAACGTTATAAGAGGAATTTTAATGTTTCTTCAAGGGCAAAGGACCTTTATCGCAACCGTACAAAATGGATGGGTTTGCTCTTCAATTTGAGCTTTATTTCGTCAAAATATGTAAATAACTTTGGGAGATATGGCGAATAGTATGTAGTATATAGTAATAATGGATAATAATATAATATATATGTAGAATGACATATGCTATATTGTTGAATAGTTGCCTAACAACATATATATACCAAATAGGAGAGTTTTTAAAAAAAAATTGAAGAAATTAGTGGTTGAAGCCATACATTTTCCAGTTACAACGAGTGTCACGTGGTCTCATCAGCCGTGAAAGGGTTAACAATTTCTTCTAGAGCAACAGGTACTACGTTCATTTTTTAATGCAGTTTGTAGGAATTTGTGCATTTATTTTTCCGTGATGATGTGTAGAACATTTAGTTAGCATATTTGGTTGAGATTTGGAAAAAATATACAGGGTGATGCAAAATTCAGCTTTGTAGTACAGAAAGTATAAATTGGTTTTCAAAATGTGAAGAAAGTGCATATATTAACGAATGTCCTGTATGTACTTCTGAATGGCACAGTAACATATTCCTCTTTTATCATTCGTTAACCACAGTATGGTGTGTCAAAGCCACCTATAATGGAATCGAATCTGTTTTATTTTGAAAAAAACTAAAAAAGAGAAACAAACGTTGTAACAGGAATTTTAACGTTTCTTCAAGGGCAAAGGAACTTTATCGCAACCGTACAAAATGGATGGGTTTGCTCTTCAATTTGAGCTTTATTTCGTCAAAATATGTAAATAAGTTTGGGAGATATGGCGAATAGTATGTAGTATATAGTAACAATGGATAACAATATAATATATATGTAGAATGACATATGCTATATTGTTGAATAGTTGCCTAACAACATATATGTACCAAATAGGAGAGTTTTTTTAAAAAAAATTGAAGATATTAGTGGTTGAAGCCATACATTTTCCAGTTTCAACGAGTGTCACGTGGTCTCATCAGCCGTGAGAGGGTTAACTATTTCTTCTAAAGCAACAGGTACTACGTTCATTTTTTTTGTGCAGTTTGTAGTAATTTGTGCATTTATTTTCCGCTGATGATGTGTAGAACATTTAGTTAGCATATTTGGTTGAGATTTGGAAAAAATATACAGGGTGATGCAAAATTCAACTTTGTAGTACAGAATGTATAAATTGGTTTTCAAAATAGGAAGAAAGTGCATATATTAACGACTGCCCTGTATGTACTTCTGAATGGCACAGTAACATATTCCTCTTTTATCATTCGTTAACCACAGTATGGTGTGTCAAAGCCACATATAATGGAATCGAATCTGTTTTATTTTGAAAAAAACTAAAAAAGAGAAACAAACGTTGTAACAGGAATTTTAACGTTCCTTCAAGGGCAAAGGACACTTATCGCAACAGGACAAAATGGAGGGGTTTCCTCTTCAATTTTAGCTTTATTTCGTCAAAATATGTAAATAAGTTTGGGAGATATGGCGAATAGTATGTAGTATATAGTAACAATGGATAACAATATAATATATATGTAGAATGACATATGCTATATTGTTGAATAGTTGCCTAACAACATATATATACCAAATAGGAGAGTTTTTTAAAAAAAATTGAAGAAATTAGTGGTTGAAGCCATACATTTTCCAGTTACAACGAGTGTCACGTGGTCTCATCAGCCGTGAGAGGGTTAACTATTTCTTCTAAAGCAACAGGTACTACGTTCATTTTTTAATGCAGTTTGTAGTAATTTGTGCATTTATTTTCCCGTGATGATGTGTAGAACATTTAGTTAGTATATTTAGTTGAGATTTGGAAAAAATATACAGGGAGATGCAAAATTCAGCTTTGTAGTACAGAAAGTATAAATTGGTTTTCAAAATGTGAAGAAAGTGCATATATTAACGAATGCCCTGTATGTACTTCTGAATGGCACAGTAACATATTCCTCTTTTATCATTCGTTAACCACAGTATGGTGTGTCAAAGCCACATATAATGGAATCGAATCTGTTTTATTTCGAAAAAACTAAAAAAGAGAAACAAACCGTATAGGAGGAATTTTAACGTTTCTTCAAGGGCAAAGGACCTTAGCGCAACCGTACAAAATGGAGGGGTTTCCTCTTCAATTTTAGCTTTATTTCGTCAAAATATGTAAATAACTTTGGGAGATATGGCGAATAGTATGTAGTATATAGTAACAATGATTAACAATATAATATATATGTAGAATGACATATGCTATATTGTTGAATAGTTGCCTAACAACATATATATACCAAATAGGAGAGTTTTTAAAAAAATTGAAGAAATTAGTGGTTGAAGCCATACATTTTCCAGTTACAACGAGTGTCACGTGGTCTCATCAGCCGTGAGAGGGATAACAATTTTTTCTAGAGCAACAGGTTCTACGTTCATTTTTTAATGCAGTTTGTAGGAATTTGTGCATTTATTTTCCGCTGATGATGTGTAGAACATTTAGTTAGCATATTTGGTTGTGATTTGGAAAAAATATACAGGGTGATGCAAAATTCAGCTTTGTAGTACAGAAAGTATAAATTGGTTTTCAAAATGTGAAGAAAGTGCATATATTAACGAATGTCCTGTATGTACTTCTGAATGGCACAGTAACATATTCCTCTTTTATCATTCGTTAACCACAGTATGGTGTGTCAAAGCCACATATAATGGAATCGAATCTGTTTTATTTTGAAAAAAACTAAAAAAGAGAAAAAACGTTGTAACAGGAATTTTAACGTTTCTTCAAGCGCAAAGGACCTTTATCGCAACCGTTCAAAATGGAGGGGTTTCCTCTTCAATTTTAGCTTTATTTCGTCAAAATATGTAAATAAGTTTGGGAGATATGGCGAATAGTATGTAGTATATAGTAACAATGATTAACAATATAATATATATGTAGAATGACATATGCTATATTGTTGAATAGTTGCCTAACAACATATATATACCAAATAGGAGAGTTTTTAAAAAATTGAAGAAATTAGTGGTTGAAGCCATACATTTTCCAGTTACAACGATTGTCACGTTGTCTCATCAGCCGTGAGAGGGTTAACTATTTCTTCTAAAGCAACAGGTACTACGTTCATTTTTTTGTGCAGTTTGTAGTAATTTGTGCATTAGTTTCCCATGATGATGTGTAGAACATTTAGTTAGCATATTTGGTTGAGATTTGGAAAAAATATACAGGGTGATGCAAAATTCAGCTTTGTAGTGCAGAAAGTTTAACTTGGTTTTCAAAATGTGAAGAAAGTGCATATATTAACGAATGCCCTGTATGTACTTCTGAATGGCACACTAACATACTCCCCTTTTATCATTCGTTAACCATAGTATGGTGTGTCAAAGCCACATATAATGGAATCGAATCTGTTTTATTTTGAAAAAAAAACTAAAAAACAGAAACAAACGTTATAAGAGGAATTTTAATGTTTCTTCAAGGGCAAAGGACCTTTATCGCAACCGTACAAAATGGATGGGTTTGCTCTTCAATTTGAGCTTTATTTCGTCAAAATATGTAAATAACTTTGGGAGATATGGCGAATAGTATGTAGTATATAGTAATAATGGATAATAATATAATATATATGTAGAATGACATATGCTATATTGTTGAATAGTTGCCTAACAACATATATATACCAAATAGGAGAGTTTTTAAAAAAAAAAATTGAAGAAATTAGTGGTTGAAGCCATACATTTTCCAGTTACAACGAGTGTCACGTGGTCTCATCAGCCGTGAAAGGGTTAACAATTTCTTCTAGAGCAACAGGTACTACGTTCATTTTTTAATGCAGTTTGTAGGAATTTGTGCATTTATTTTTCCGTGATGATGTGTAGAACATTTAGTTAGCATATTTGGTTGAGATTTGGAAAAAATATACAGGGTGATGCAAAATTCAACTTTGAAGTACAGAAAGTATAAATTGGTTTTCAAAATGTGAAGAAAGTGAATATATTAACGAATGCCCTGTATGTACTTCTGAATGGTACAGTAACATATTCCTCTTTTATCATTCGTTAACCACAGTATGGTGTGTCAAAGCCACATATAATGGAATGGAATCTGTTTTATTTTGTAAAAAACTAAAAAAGAGAAACAAACGTTTTAACAGGAATTTTAACGTTTCTTCAAGGGCAAAGGACCTCTATCACAACCGTACAAAATGGAGGGGTTCCCTTTTCAATTTTAGCTTTATTTCGTCAAAATATGTAAATAACTTTGGGAGATATGGCGAATAGTATGAAGTATATAGTAACAAAGATTAACAATATATTATATATGTAGAATGACATATGCTATATTGTTGAATAGTTGCCTAACAACATATATACACCAAATAGGAGAATTTTTTTAAAAAATTAAAGAAATTAGCGGTTGAAGCCATACATTTTCCAGTTACAACGAGTGTCACGTGGTCTCATCAGCCGTGAGAGGGTTAATTATTTCTTCTAAAGCAACAGGTACTACGTTCATTTTTTAGTGCAGTTTGTAGTAATTTGTGCATTTATTTTCAGCTGATGATGTGTAGAACATTTAGTTAGCATATTTGGTTGAGATTTGGAAAAAATATACAGGGTGATGCAAAATTCAGCTTTGTAGTACAGAAAGTATAAATTGGTTTTCAAAATGTGAAGAAAGTGCATATATTAACGAATGTCCTGTATGTACTTCTGAATGGCACAGTAACATATTCCTCTTTTATCATTCGTTAACCACAGTATGGTGTGTCAAAGCCACCTATAATGGAATCGAATCTGTTTTATTTTGAAAAAAACTAAAAAAGAGAAACAAACGTTGTAACAGGAATTTTAACGTTTCTTCAAGGGCAAAGGAACTTTATCGCAACCGTACAAAATGGATGGGTTTGCTCTTCAATTTGAGCTTTATTTCGTCAAAATATGTAAATAAGTTTGGGAGATATGGCGAATAGTATGTAGTATATAGTAACAATGGATAACAATATAATATATATGTAGAATGACATATGCTATATTGTTGAATAGTTGCCTAACAACATATATGTACCAAATAGGAGAGTTTTTTTTAAAAAAATTGAAGATATTAGTGGTTGAAGCCATACATTTTCCAGTTTCAACGAGTGTCACGTGGTCTCATCAGCCGTGAGAGGGTTAACTATTTCTTCTAAAGCAACAGGTACTACGTTCATTTTTTTTGTGCAGTTTGTAGTAATTTGTGCATTTATTTTCCGCTGATGATGTGTAGAACATTTAGTTAGCATATTTGGTTGAGATTTGGAAAAAATATACAGGGTGATGCAAAATTCAACTTTGTAGTACAGAATGTATAAATTGGTTTTCAAAATAGGAAGAAAGTGCATATATTAACGACTGCCCTGTATGTACTTCTGAATGGCACAGTAACATATTCCTCTTTTATCATTCGTTAACCACAGTATGGTGTGTCAAAGCCACATATAATGGAATCGAATCTGTTTTATTTTGAAAAAAACTAGAAAAGAGAAACAAACGTTGTAACAGGAATTTTAACGTTCCTTCAAGGGCAAAGGACACTTATCGCAACAGGACAAAATGGAGGGGTTTCCTCTTCAATTTTAGCTTTATTTCGTCAAAATATGTAAATAAGTTTGGGAGATATGGCGAATAGTATGTAGTATATAGTAACAATGGATAACAATATAATATATATGTAGAATGACATGCTATATTGTTGAATAGTTGCCTAACAACATATATATACCAAATAGGAGAGTTTTTTAAAAAAAATTGAAGAAATTAGTGGTTGAAGCCATACATTTTCCAGTTACAACGAGTGTCACGTGGTCTCATCAGCCGTGAGAGGGTTAACTATTTCTTCTAAAGCAACAGGTACTACGTTCATTTTTTAATGCAGTTTGTAGTAATTTGTGCATTTATTTTCCCGTGATGATGTGTAGAACATTTAGTTAGTATATTTAGTTGAGATTTGGAAAAAATATACAGGGAGATGCAAAATTCAGCTTTGTAGTACAGAAAGTATAAATTGGTTTTCAAAATGTGAAGAAAGTGCATATATTAACGAATGCCCTGTATGTACTTCTGAATGGCACAGTAACATATTCCTCTTTTATCATTCGTTAACCACAGTATGGTGTGTCAAAGCCACATATAATGGAATCGAATCTGTTTTATTTCGAAAAAACTAAAAAAGAGAAACAAACCGTATAGGAGGAATTTTAACGTTTCTTCAAGGGCAAAGGACCTTAGCGCAACCGTACAAAATGGAGGGGTTTCCTCTTCAATTTTAGCTTTATTTCGTCAAAATATGTAAATAAGTTTGGGAGATATGGCGAATAGTATGTAGTATATAGTAACAATGATTAACAATATAATATATATGTAGAATGACATATGCTATATTGTTGAATAGTTGCCTAACAACATATATATACCAAATAGGAGAGTTTTTAAAAAAATTGAAGAAATTAGTGGTTGAAGCCATACATTTTCCAGTTACAACGAGTGTCACGTGGTCTCATCAGCCGTGAGAGGGATAACAATTTTTTCTAGAGCAACAGGTTCTACGTTCATTTTTTAATGCAGTTTGTAGGAATTTGTGCATTTATTTTCCGCTGATGATGTGTAGAACATTTAGTTAGCATATTTGGTTGTGATTTGGAAAAAATATACAGGGTGATGCAAAATTCAGCTTTGTAGTACAGAAAGTATAAATTGGTTTTCAAAATGTGAAGAAAGTGCATATATTAACGAATGTCCTGTATGTACTTCTGAATGGCACAGTAACATATTCCTCTTTTATCATTCGTTAACCACAGTATGGTGTGTCAAAGCCACATATAATGGAATCGAATCTGTTTTATTTTGAAAAAAACTAAAAAAGAGAAAAAACGTTGTAACAGGAATTTTAACGTTTCTTCAAGCGCAAAGGACCTTTATCGCAACCGTTCAAAATGGATAGGTTTGCTCTTCAATTTGAGCTTTATTTCGTCAAAATATGTAAATAAGTTTCGGAGATATGGCGAATAGTATGTAGTATATAGTAACAATGGATAACAATATAATATGTATGTAGAATGACATATGCTATATTGTTGAATAGTTGCCTAACAACATATATGTACCAAATAGAAGAGTTTTTTAAAAAAAATTGAAGAAATTAGTGGTTGAAGCCATACATTTTCCAGTTACAACGAGTGTCACGTGGTCTCATCAGCCGTAAGAGGGTTAACTATTTCTTCTAAAGCAACAGGTACTACGTTCATTTTTTTTGTGCAGTTTGTAGTAATTTGTGCATTTATTTTCCGCTGATGATGTGTAGAACATTTAGTTAGCATATTTGGTTGAGATTTGGAAAAAATATACAGGGTGATGCAAAATTCAACTTTGTAGTACAGAAAGTATAAATTGGTTTTCAAAATAGGAAGAAAGTGCATATATTAACGACTACCCT